>NC_056725.1:34271784-34519284 GCF_019279795.1 Protopterus annectens | reverse complement strand
TGCACAATTCTTTTATATATGTTACAGTTACTGATTTATGTTATTTTAATGAATTTCTGTAAGGGTGCAGCTAATCTGACATTAGTGTGTATATGCTAGAAGTGTGGTAGGGCAGAAAGTAGAATGCAAAGTGTTTTATGTGCATACTGCCTACTACTTCCCTTAAGATTTTTTGTTAATGCTATAAAGGGATTTTAACTGTTTTTTCTGTGTGAATGTATATTTTCAGAGTTAATGTTAAATTAGGGAACATTTTCATAATTATTTGAATGTTGGTACCCCACATTTCCATTGGAGTGGACAGAGTTACATTATTATACATGCACATTTTATGTTGCTTAGTGTCCACATTTTTGGCCAGTTGTACCTACTTTTCATTGGCCTTTGTCTAGATATTTTATGTCTCCAGACTGAGAGGTATGATTCATAATAGATTATTAGAAGTCTGGAGCATAATTTACTTCATTTTTTTAGCACTGCAAGGAGGTGAAAGCTAATGATGACCAGACTCTGGCCCCTGTCCTGGTACTGTGGGACTCTCACCCACTAAAACACCCCCTAACACTGGAACAAGTCTAGCTCGCTAGAGATCATATCCTTACGTTGCCATATAATAAACGGCATTGGTTCTCCATACTGCCGTCAAACGGAATTGAACTCGCCACTCATTGGTTTAACACTCAAAGCACCAACCCACTGCACCAAGCAGGACTCTTTGGGTGGATCTATGATCAACCAAAGTTTGTCTTGACAACTTTTTATGTTCTATTTAAAATTCTTTTTGGGTTTTGATTTTTAGTTGCTGAAATAGACAGAATATGATAGTTTTATATAGGTCTTGTGCTGCTGGCTGTGTATGGTTTTGTTTAATTATTTGTAAGTTTGTAGCTATAAAGACTAGTCATCTTCTTCTTCTTTCAGCTGGTCCCACAGCAGGTCATTGGTCCACAGAACAAGTGGCAGTAGAGTTTTATGGCATCGAGTTGCCAACCCAACGCCTGACCTTCCACACAAGGCACACGCACACACAGACTCACACCTAGGGCCAATTTAGAATGTCCAGTCTACCTGCAGCATGTCTTGGGAATGTGGGAGGAAACAGAAGCACCCAGAGGAAACCCATGCGAACACAGGGAGGACATGTATACTCTGCACAGAAGGCACCCCAGACGAGAATTGAACTGGAGAACCTCTTACTGTGAGGTGACAACACTAACCACTGCATCACAGTGCTGCCCAGCTATAAAGACTAGTCTGCTGGAGTTTTTCAACTGTTAAATGCTATTCGTCATCATTGTAACATTGTGTATGCAACTTTAATAATACACTTATATGCATGTACTTACTTATGTAAGTAAATCTCAGTATTATAATTGATAAACTGTACTTATGTAAAACTTTAGTTAGTAACTAGTAATAGTAATATATTCTTTTTTTAGGAAAGTAATACGTAATAGTAATATATTACTTTCACTGAAATGTAACTAGTAATAGTAACTTATTACTTTCATAAGTAACTACCACAACGCTGAGTATGAGTAATCCTATCTACAACCAGTTTGGCTCATAGATGGGTATTCCCTTTTAGACTTTGGACATAGTTAAAGAATGCCTTATGATTATCCTTAGCTAGGGATGCAAATTTAGTTTCATAATTTAATTTAGAAGACTACAAGATTTCTGATTTTCTTGTTTAGGCTTAGGAGGGAGCTCTTCCTCTGCAGAGTGACATCCTGCTTGTTTTTGGACAACAGTTTCTTCTGTTGTATATAATCTGCTTATATTTGAAGTCCACCATGATGACTTTTTTTTATGGGAAGACCTGGTTTTGATCCGGTCAGGTACAGCAGAGTTTATGCAGTTGCTTAAGTGTTTGTACAGGAAATTTGCATACACTTCTGCATTGTGATCATTGATGTCTGGGAATGCGGGTGGTATGAAGCTTTTTTACCATTGCTTAGTTTGCTTTGGTAAAGTTTTTTATAAGTTTTGTTCCTGTGACGGCGTCACTTCCAGTAGTTACTTTAAATGAGACTGATTTTGGTCTGACCTAATCAGGGAAGGCGTCGCGCATGGGTAAGTACAGTGACCCCCCCCCATGTTGGTGAATACTATGTCCAGAATATTAGAGCCCCTAGTGGGGGTGCAGACTATCTGTTCTAGAGCATTTGTGTTAACAAAGTCCAGGAACCTCTAGGTGAGCATGTTTTTGCTCATGTTTGTCTCTCAGTCTATGGAAGGATAGTTGAAATCTCCCACGACTAAGATGTTGGGCTGTATGGTGAATGATTCCAGTAAATTGAGGTAGGCGGTGTACTTATCCGTGGTCATGGTGAGGGATCTACAGCTAACAATGATGTGGTATGGTACTTTCCCAATAGTTAGTTGGACATGGAGTAGGTTGACAGAGTCATGCTGTTTGACCAGTCTCAAAATGAATTTGGTTTTAATGAAGATGGATACACCTCCACCTTTGGTTCCTTCACATTCATTTTGAGGTCTGAGTGTGTGAAAGGCATAGTAGTCTTGCATGGCTAGGGTGCTTTCAGCAGCCTTGATCCATGTCCTGGTAACTGCACAGACATCATCATCCTCCAAGGTGAGGAGTTCTTCCAGGGTGTGCAGTTTCATGTTTAAACTCCTAGCATTAGGCAGCACGACCCTCAGTTTGTCTTGATTAGATTTTGTTACATTGGAAATTGTATTGTTTTGACATTGCCTAAAAAAGGCACAATGGGGAAGGCAAGGGTCTTTGTCATATCTAAAAGCCTAGGGGGGACAGGTGCAGACCATCTCTAGCAAACAGCGAGGTCTGTCTACCACATCCTCCCAGGCTGACAGATACTGGACTGACACTAGAAGCTGAGCCAATTGTTGAAGTCAATCTTTTTTTATATTGTGACATCATCCTGGGTGATGGTAGGATACTGTTTAGGGCTAAGGACATACCTGTCTGGGACACATAATCAGAGAGTTCCATCATGTCTCTCTTCACATAGTCCAAAGAGGTAGGTCTCAAGTCATTCACTACAATATGGACTATGACAGAGTCATAATGGTACTTGTTGAGTGACTAGAGTGCATGCATGATTTGTTGGATCCCAGCACCTGATAGGCAGTTGACCGTGACCTTCTCCTTGTCCATTCTGGTGAGGGGGACATCTCTGTGTCTCACTATGGAGTCATCTGTGACCAAGACATTTGATGTATTTTGCCTTAGAGACTTATTTGTTGAGACATGGGTGTGCCTGTTGATATGTGTAATGGTTTCTTTTTGCTTAGTGGTGAGTGTGAATACTGTGTATTTGGGAGGTCTCAGTTTTTGTGGTAGGATTTTAGTGAGTACCTCCATGTATGTGGGTTTGTGTGTCGTGACCTTATTTTTTTGAGAAATGAGGTTTGCGTGCGAGGTGAAGTGTGTTTGCTGACAGCCTCATGATGTTTAGTTTGTTTTTACGTGAGACAATTGACTCCAGTTCCACAGTGTATTTGCATCTCTCACATAGGGTGTTAGTTTGCTTTAGGAGTAAATGGTTGTCAGTATACATGAAGCAATTGTTACATTGCCTCAAGATGCCCATATCAATCAAGCTGACAAGAGAAATGATGTGAAACTGCCTGTCTGTTGTGGCAGGATTTTTCTGAATGTGGTATTTGGGAAGGAAGTGGGCTAGCTGGACTTAGAAACAGCAAAAATGAAGCATTAATTCAATTAAATACAGTTAACAAAGTACAGTGCTGGCTTAAAATATACTTATTTTTCAGTGGGTGCCTTGGATTTCAGTGCAAATGCACTCCAGACCTCAGGCTAAAGTTGCCAAATGTTGAGCAGCTCCAGTAAACTGAGCGCAAACCTGCACAAATGCAAGGTTGATATACAGGGAAATTTAAACAGTTTTAACACAACTACCAATGGGAAAGCCCCTAACTTGAGCCTTTCTTCAGCAATCCCCAACTCAGACGAGTCCTGAGCTACACCTTCTTCCACAAGGGTGCAGGGAGGCTTTCTTCATGTAAGATGGCTGGTTTAAGAGCATACTGATATCAAACAGTCTAGATTCAGCAGGTCTGAATGTAGCCTATGCTATGTAAGGCAAGGAAACACAATTTCTAGATGGGAAGGAATACGGGTGACTCACTTAAAGGTCATCCCTTAGTCTCTTTCCACAGATAGCATTCCTCCTCCTCTCTTTCTTCATCCACCTATAAATGCACTCAGTCCTCAGCATTTTTCTTACTTTCTATCCCTATAAACACTAACGTCATTGTTTTGTAAATAGGTCAAAATTATTGTTTACACCTGCTGCTGTAAATATTGTGATAAGTAACTATACATGTGTTCCCACAAGCAGCTGTTATCTAACACTGTATGTGTGGTCCTCCTACTACTATGTTCCTAACTGCATATTTATAACTAACTAACTTGTCACTAAACTACACAACATTTTGTAATTAACAACATTGTTTTGACTGTTCTTTGCAACTTTCTCCTGCACCTGAAGCAATCGATCAGTCATTTAGTCTTTCATATCCAGCGTGACAATAACACTACCAGCATCTTTGGTACTATAAGGCATCTTGCCAGAAAGGTGGAATCAGTGAGTACAAGCATTTCATTTTTGTATAGCATCACTTGAGGTTTAAGTAAAAAAAGTGAAGAACTCCAAGTTTCAAGTTTTCTTCACCTGACTGGAAATTATGTAATGAAAGTATTTAATACATGTAATTTTACTAAGGATCAGCAGCCTGATTTATTTTTCATTAATGATAAGTCCCAGCAATATTGTGAGCCTAAAAAAAGAATGTATCATACATTTACTATTATCTTTTTAGTAGCAACTAGTTATCACCAGACTCTGTTCATACATATCTGACGGAATTAAAGAAAGTAAAGCTACGTAATTGACTTCCGAGAGGAAGAACTGTCTGTGACATAAAAATTGGAAATTTAAGAAGTAAACATTTCCCCAAAGCTGAATTGACAGTTGAGAAAGTCATGAATGTGTATAGAGCATCAGAGCTAGCCAGTATTCAGATGGAAAAGATTACTAAATATTTAAATGTTCACACAAATAAAGGACAACTATGTCCTAAACACATTTCCTTTCTTCAGACTTTATTTTCATCCCTACAGAATCATTCTCATACTTCCAAACATTAAAAAACCATGACCAAGCAGTTTAATTCCCTCTGTGGCATGTCTATCCTAATCAGCTTACTCACTGTGCACCACTTTGTGGCTGCATGAAGTCTACCTTTCTTAAGAATTTATTTTCCTTGTCCCTACATCATTGTGCCTACCAAATCCGAAAGCTTTTTTTTTGCAAAAGAAATACACAAATACCTGGATATCTGTAGCTCTCTTTTGATATTTACACAAATTAGGGTCATAGCTTCATAGGAGGTTATTAGGCTAATGGCCCTAGGGCCTTTACATGCTTAGCCATGTAATAATCCGAGTACCCTTATTGACCATAATTAGATGGTTGTCGTTAGCAGAGCAATTCTGTGATCAGCACCAACTGTCCCTGTCCATGAGGGACACAGGTGCCACTCCTTTGGTTAATTTATGGTCACCCATTCAGTTGTCAAGGTTGCGCTTGAATAGGGTCATTGAGGAGCTCTGCTTCAAATGGAGTGGGAACTTATTCCAGAGGAGTGGCAATTGCTGGGAGATATAGCTGTCTCTCCAGCATGTTCTATTAATGTCACAGGCTAGGTTGAGATTCCTGGAATAAGTTATTCTTGTCCCATTTGATTTGCAGATGTGCAGCAATTCCATTAGGACAGGGTCTGAGACTGCTCTGTAGGACAGACACAGATCGTGTCTCAGCAGCCTGTATGATACAGAGTACAGTGACAGGACTTACAGTCTTTCCATGTATGTCATGTTTTGGAGGCCCTGGATTTTCTTGGTTAGAAACCTCTGTGGTGTCTCCAGTTTTTGCAGGTGTCTGGTGAGGTACATACAGAAGAGAGCATTGTAGTCTACTAGTGGTGTGATAAGGGTCGGCTACAGAGGAGTTATAACATCCTTAGTCTTGGATGTGATGCCCTTATTTATGAGATGCACAATGTAGAATGCTTTTCTTACCACTACGGACACATGGTGATTGAAGTTTAGATTGCTATGAACCTGTGTTCCCACATCCCACACCACTGAGTTTGAGCTTAGAGGGGTGCTATCTATATCATAATTAGGAGGGGCTACTTCTTTGCCAAAGGGATAATGAGGCATTTTTTGCATTAAGTTTTAATCTGTGAGTTTGGCACCAATCATTTATTTGTATCAGCCTTTTCTGTAATATCAAGCGACGTCTTTGCTACAGAGACTATGAGCCCACTGAGCTTGCCTTGGATGTGCCTTCAAGGTTGAATGGCACTCGTCCATGTGGATCCTGTAGGCATTGTTCCTCTACTGATGCTTCAAATGAATTTATACATCCTATCTCAAAGCAGAGATTTGTATTTAAGGTGTCAGCTAGTTGTAAGACTCTAAATATTATCTATTTAGCTACGTGTGTGGCATGTGACAGTTTTTATGTTGGCAAGTCCAACAGAATGCTCTATGAGCAGATTCGTGAGCATAAATATGCCATGAGATGAGCTGATTTAACCAATGCTCTTGCTAAACATGTATATGAGTCAGGTCCATCACATTTTTTTATGTTTAAAGTTATTGAGACAGTTAATAAGGGTCCCAGAGGTGGTGATTTGGTGAATTTTACAGAGGAAAAGGAACTATACTGGATTTGCAAGTTTCTCTCTGATAGGAAGCCTGGTATAAATAACAAGGTTTATTTAAGGTTGGTTCTTAGAGCTAGGGATTTGCATAGATAATTTATAATAGTTGTGGATTGGTTAATGTGCATTTTAAATTTCTGAGTAAAAGCCTGAATATTTCAGTCTGAAGAAGAACTGTGAGTTTGAAAGTGCTTACTGTGTTTTTTTGCTGCAAATAAAAGTGAAGTTGTTTTAAGCCGTGGTTGTGGAACTTTTCATTCTCTACTGTTTGCTTTTCTGTAATATGTTAACATTGTTGAGGGACTCTATGACTGATCCCAGTTTACAGTCATCTTCAGACTTGGTAAGCCACAGGCCATCTACCTTCACCTGGACTTAAGAGAAATAGATTCCAAACAGTAGAGGGCCCAGCGCAGATCCCTGTGGTACCCCACTGGTAACTGGTCTACTGGTGGAGGTGGACTCCCCAACTTTGACAGTGTGTGTTCTGTCAGTCACCAAGTTTGCTACCCATCTAGTAATGTATGGGTAAATCCCTCAGCTGGCAGAGTTTCTCTATAATACCTGAATGGGGGGAGAGGGTTGTGCCAAAGGCCTTGGCTAAATCAAGATAGGTGGTATGTACTGTTTTGCCCTCATCCAGGGCTTTGGTGACATTCTCAAAGAAGACCACTAGGTTTAATAAGCAAGATCTACCCTTAACAAAACTAAATTGGCTCAGGTCAAGGGTTGGAAGGTTGCCTATGTCCTTGTGGATAAGGTCCATGATGATTCTTTCTATGATATTGCAGATAAGGCTGGTATGGGTTGATATTTCCCAGGGTCAGTTGATGGACCCCCTTTGTGCAAGGGGATTACTGTTGCTGTTCTCCATTCTGCCGGGACAAAGACAGTTCTCAGGTTATGGTTAAAGAGAGTGCTAAGTGGTTCCACTAGGTCTTGTTTTAGATTGTTTAGTAAAAAGCCTGGGATGTTATCTGGTCCCATAAAGGCTGTGTTTTTGGCCTTGGAGAGTGCTTGTATGACCTATTCTTTGGAGATACTTGGTAGAGCAGTGGTGTCAGGAATGCTGTAGGGTATGTTTGGTGGGGACGGCAGGGGGGGGGGGGTGAAGTTATTGCCAAATCTGTCAGCTAGCAGGTTAGCAATTTCCTCAGGTTTATTGTGAGTGGTACTGTTCACTATAAGTTCTGCACATAGCTGGGCATTCTCTTTTAGGCTTCAGAAGTAGCTAAAGAATGCCTTATGATTGTCTTTAGCCAGGGATGCTAATTTAGACTCATAGCTAGACTTAGAGGACTTAACAAGATATCTGATTTGCTTGTTCAAGCTGTGGAGGGTATTCTTCCTCTGTTGATTAAGTTCTCTCCATTTCTTAGATATCAGTTTCTTTCTTTTTGTTGTATAGTTTATTTATACTTCAGCCCACCAGGGTGGCTATTTTTTTTTTTTTTTGGTAAAATGTGGTTTTACTCCTGTTGGGTACAGCCGAGTTAATGCATTTGTTTAAGTGGCTGTATAGGGTCTTTGTGTATTCCTCTGTATAGCAGTAATTGTTGACTATGTTGGCAAGGGCTTTGAAACATTTTATAACGTCGCTTAGTAGGCAATAGTTTGCTTTGGAGAAATTTTTCAGTTTTTTGTTACTCTTGTGCAGGTGTCAGGTTTGATCTTTACTTCAAATGAGACAGATTTGTGGTCTGACCTTACCAGGGAGGGCAATACACAGGGAGTAGTGCAGTGATCCCCATGTTGGTGAGCACTAGGTCCAGGACATTTAAGCCTCTTGTGGGGCTGCAGACCAAACTGTTCCAGGCCATTTGAATTAACAAAGTCCATGAATCTCATAGCATTTGTGTTTGTGCTCATGTAAGTCACCCAATTAATGGAAGAATAGTTGAAATCTCCTAAGACCAAGGTTTGTTTTGCTGTATACTGAGAGACTCCAGCAAATCCAGGTAGGTGGTATACTTCTCATGGTTCATGGTAGGGTACCTGTAGCTGGCGATGATGTGGAGGGGTATTTTACATATAGTTAATTGGATGTGGAGTAGCTCAAGACAGTTGTACTATTTCACCAGTCTTGAGGTGTATTTGGATATAATAAAGATGGATACACCTCCACCTCTGGTTCTTTCACATTCGTTTTGTGGTCTGAATGTGTGAAAGGCATTGTAGCCCTGTACGGCTGATGTGCTCTCAGCAGCCTTGAATCATGTCTCAGTGACTGCACAAACATCAGCATCTTCCAAGGTGAGGAGTGTTTCCAGGGAGTGCAGTTTACTGCTTAAGCTCTGAACATTAAGTAGCATGATCCTGGGTTTGTCTTTATTGGATTTCTTTACATCAGAAGTTTTGTTATTTGGACATTGCCTAAAAAAGGCACGCAGGTATTGGATCCTTCTGGAGTGCCACCAGAAGCTAAGCCAATTATTGAAATCAATTATTTTCTTTCTGTATTGTGGCATCATCCTAGATGAAGGTAGAATATTGCTTAGGGCTAGGGACACATAATCGGAGAGCTCAGTCATGTCTCTCTTCATATGGTCAAGACAGGTACATCAAGTCATTCACACCATGTACTATGACAGAGTCATAACGGTATTTGTTGCTGAGCGACTTGAGTGCATACATGATTTGATGGATCCTGGCACCTGATAGACAGCTGACCATGATCTTCTCCTTGTTCAACCTGGTGAGGGGGACATCTGTGTGTCTCACTATTGAGTTGCCTATGTTTAGAATATTAAGTTTTGATGTGCTTTGCCTTAGCAGCTTAATTGTTGAAACACTGATATGTGTGTTGTTATGCGTAATGGTGAATTCTGTTTGTATGCCAGTATGTATATGTTGTTTGCATTTGGGAAGTCTCTGGTGTTTTGGTAGGCTCTTGGTGAGTACCTCCACATATGTGAGTTTGTGTGTTTTGACCTTATCTTGTGTGAGAGGGGAGTTGTGTGTGCTGATAAAGGTAACCATTTAAAATGTCAGGACTTACTAGAAGAACCAAAACATGGACACTGAATGGAAAAAGAACATGACTTACATATATTAAGTCTGAGATGACCATTTCATGGAATATTCTCTTTCCATCGAAGAACTATGACTTTGAAGTTTGTATATATACGTTTAGGGGGGTGTAGGGGGATTGTCCCCACATCAGAAGGTGCAGAGAGCTTGCCCCCCTACAAAAAAGAAGTTTAAAGGAGAAGAGTGATTTTCAAGATTTGCTCTTATCCTGAATTTTTGACCTTTTTTCTGTCAGCAGTCCGCATTTTGAGTACCGACATTTTAAAAGGGGCCACGGATAAATTTATTTACACTCTAAGGATTCACATCTGTACTGTCAACCACAGCTGCATTATTTTCCTCTGTTAAGGCCATAAACCTGCTGAGCATTTACTTCGTTCTGAATTCAGACATTTAGGAATATGTGCAAAGTAAACAATGGTTCTAGAAAGTGGAAGGGCATGTCATAAGTTACTGCAGTACTCACTGTTAAGAAGAAGCATGCATGAAAGCATTTTATTGTTATGTAAATCTGTATATGAAATAAAACAATTTGATACCAAGCTGATAGTGTTGTGCTCAGATATTTGTGTGAAGATGAATTATACGTTTCAGATTCTGTATTTTTCTTGGCATATTTCTTGTGATACTTTGATTAGTGTATACTTGGGATTCATAAATATGTTGTTTAATTTACTGTGAAACTTTGACAAAAAGAAGACATTAATAAGAAAAGAAATGAACAGTTTAGCTAGCGTGACCAGGCATAATGATCTATTTGGTGCATATTGTCATTTACAACTGACTAATTAACTAAGGTGTTCTAAGGCAGGAAATATGATGGACTGTTTGACAGAGGGACGAAAGGTAGGAGAAGACTGCCTAAGACAGGCCCTGAAATGAAAAATCCACATTTTTAAAAGCAACTGTTGTCTCGTCTATTTCCTTTACATCACCAAGCACTTTCTAAAGAAGGTATAACATATAAGCAGGATTCCAGAAAACTAGTCCATAAGAGTTACAGCAAATCAGTCACAGACTGTTTTACTGCGGATCCTCATACTTAGTGGTATTTGTTGCTATTTCCATTCTAAGTGACTGGAAAGCGTGGTCTGACAGGAGAGGCTAAGACATTATAAGCTCATTAGCTATGCTGTCACAGTGCATTGTGGGCAAGTCATAGCTTTTCAAGAAAATAAGATCATGCTAGCATGCCTGCCTCAATGAGGACATTCAAGGTTAAAAAAAGAGTCATATGTAGTTACTGTGGTAGATTTAGACTATGCAGAACTTCATGATAAGATAACAAATACATACTTTTTTTCAGTTTCTGCTAGAGGTGGTAAAATGAAGCTAATATCTGCTAGGAATAGACAGAGTAGTATTGTCAAGACAAAGTTCCATGTGAAAAAATACTTCAAGCAGTAACACACAGTTAAAAATGATAAATATTCAGCACAGCAACAACCTTTGCTGAAGGTATGGTTTTCTGTGTGATAAAAAGCCATGTCTGGCTCTTAACAGAGAGTGTAGAATGTGTTGACACCCTGATAATTTTTCTCCAGGATGCAAGATGAGAAACAATGGGTATAAAATGTTTTGCAAGAGAATGATACAAATGAAGATTGTGTAATTCCAGACTTGGACAGCTCCTTGATTGACCCAAAGCAGGTAGAAAATGAAATGTTTGTGAATGCACTTGATAAGAGGGTTGAGACAGTGGGCAGTATTTCCTCTCTGGCACAAAATAACTGGCTGGAAAAGTTGTGCTAAACAGGACACGCACACCTGTTTTTGTGGTTGTACCCATTTAAGTGGTTCCTGAATAAAAATAGTAAATCGGGTCAAATGCCTAATTAATTAATTAATTACACCAATTTGAACTACATGAGGGTTTGTGCAGTTAAGGAAAAACATACTTCATATAACAGGAACTACAGCAGGTTCTGGCAATGTTCCAAAGATCACTTTTCTGAACAGCTGATTCTTAGGCAGAGCACAGCAAATCATACACTAACTAGAGCAGCCTTTGATAAGCAAAAGTTCAAACTCAGAGGAGTTGAAAACCAAATAAAGAAAGACAAGTTGATCATCATGAAGGCTATTCAAAACTCTAACACTGCAAATCAGAAAATAGAGGCAATTGTAGGAGCCCAAATAATTAACCTTTGGAACTGCACATTAAAAGTGATCATGGGAAGAGAAGGAATTATTTACTTGACTCTGAAAGATCTTCCACACATCTTACTATAGAATAATTTTAGTCACTAAAATTAAGGTCTGTGTGTTTTGCATGGCTTAATAAGTGAAATGCTTTAACTAAATCCATAAATATGGCTTCAGTGTCTATCTGAGCATCTGTGTATTTAAGAGGCTTGATGGAACAGTTCTATTCCAATTATGTGGTCTGCATACCTCTTAATCGCTTAGGTTCATAGGTTTATAGGTGTGTACTAGGCTAATGTCCCTGGAGCCTTTACAAGCCTAGCCCCCAAAAAAATTGCCCAGGCCATAATAATATCATTTTGGCTACTTGGACAAATTGTCCCTTGACCACAGCCTTTTTGTTTCCCATTGTGTGTGCACTAGTAAAGTATAAAAATGAATTTGAGTAAGTTGGCTTCCTATAAATTTTAGCTATGTAACTTCCATTTTGTTTATCCTTACTTTTGCAGCAGATAAAAGTACCTGAAAGAGGTGGTCCCTGGGAACTGATGCTAGACAAAGCCAAACTTGTTTGGCAGCTTAATTTGTTCTCATATGCTTGACCAGGATTGAATGATGTTTGCCATGTAAGCAGTATTTTAAAACTGAAGGCTTTGAATAGATGATAGTGCACCCTAACAGTTCATATTTTAATATATTTAAATTATTATGGCAGATTTGCACACTTAGGGTAAAATTTTATACCAATGTATTTTGCATTTTTGTATTTTTGCATTTCTGTATTTATCAGATGTGAATTCATATTTTATATAATTATGTGTATTATGGTCAGTTAATTTGATGACATCATTGGCATTGTGGCACCTTTTTTAGTATTTAAAGAGTTTAATGTGTATATGTGATTGTCTGAAGAAGTTTACTATTCTAATAAATGAAAAGCGCTTAACATTATACTGCATCAGCCTTTGTTCTTTGATTAGCCATTTCATGTCTTTTTATTTTGGTTTGCGTTGTTTCCTGTTTATCAAAGTTTCTTTTTTGGCATTTCACTGAGCATGGAGGTTGATTCGCAACCTTTATTTTCGCAGAATTCGGATGAAATTATGGCTAAACTTTTAGGGCTTATAACAGGGTTAACTCAACAGATAGATGGATGGATTGGCTGCTATGGTGGATGAAATGAGAGCAACTGGGGCTATGATACGGTGTAACCATTGTGATAATTTTATCTCACATTCCACGCAGCAATCTCACTTATCATGAGAACAGGTGCAACCAGAAATGAATATTGGCACAACCACTGATCTTGGGACTCTTATGCAGAGCCATACAGCAGTTCAAGGAGGTTCGAATATGGCTCAAGGATAGCGTAACATCACTGGCAAGGAAGTACCAGCAATTTCGGATATGGTGTTAGGACCGCTGTACAGGTATGAGCCGATGATGTTAATTCTCAGCCAATTTCACTCAATTCAGTAGTAGCAGCTGATATGGAACTTTCTCCCAATGAACAACGGCAACCTCCTCTCCCTGGTTTTGACAGTGAACTTGTAACCGCCACAGTGAGTAATAATAACAATACAATGACTTTGCAAACAGATAATTGTGGCATCAATACACATAATAACAATCTAATAACGGAGATATGGATGGTACCATCCAGATTAAATTGGAGTGCACCTCCTTTAAATAAATGGCTTGTAACTGATAATGTTGTTAATGAACATGATAATAATTCGTATATGGAAGGGGCGGCTATAAGAACTATATTAGAATGACTTGATATAAAATTATATAAACTGAAAAAGTTGCAATTAAAGAACATGTATCTGAAAGAATGTATAACTAGCAAAGTTGTTCCAAAAGGCCTGCGTACATGGCGTTATCCTTCAGGCCTGATTGAAAACTCATCCTTTCATATGGAACTTCTTGCCATGTACGACAGGCATGGCTTTGAACTTTTAGAATTGCTAATTAAAAATAATGCAAAAGAGGTTGATGTACTATTGGGGGAATGAAATGTTTTAGAAACCCAATTGCAGGCTGAAATTAGTTAGGACAGATACAAATTTGAGCATCAGAGAATATATGAGAGTATTTAAAAACAGTTAATAGATTTGAAGTATAAAAAGCACAACAAGTTATTAAGGGAGAAGGAGCAGTATGCAAAAGGATTGGCTTATCCATAACCACCCAGGGTTAAAACACTGCAGACTAATAAAGAGGCCCCCAATAGGAATATTAATGTTCATCAAGCACATATGCAGGATGAAGTAAGGGTCATTAATACCCCTGTACCATTACAGGAAGTGGAACAACAGGACACCATGGATACATCTTTAAGAAGGTCAGAGAGATTAAAAAATCATAACAACTATAATAATAATACCAACAGAATACAAAATCAGGATTTTTACACACCATACAAGCGCAATCAGAGTAGGGGTGATTTTCAGTATCGGGGGAGAGGTTACAATTGATTAATATGGTTAATGATACTATTGAGCATCTGATCGATGAAGAATTCAATAGTAGGGAAGTTTTTGATGTAATGCCAGTAGTTGTGCATAATACCACAAAAGATTTTAAGGTTTATAATTTTTCAGCAACTGTTATAGATGAGGATATGGCTAACCTACTAAGTAAAGGTCTTACATTTGTACCAGTAAAGCATCCTAGTCTAGCGGATACGTTAATAGATTTAAAAATGTTCTTGAGAAAATTAAATTTTAGAATTTTATTTAGTTCAAATAATGCACTTGATGATGGTTCACTTCGAATAGGTAGTACATTCAACCCCCCATTGCACCCCACACTTTTGCTATATGAGAAAATATGTGAAATTGACATAAGGCACATATTTAGTAAACATGGGGCATTTAAGGACAATTTAACAGAGGAAGAAAGAAATAATTTACTATTTCTCACACAGCAGTCCTTAAGGATCATGAAACCGGATAAGGGAGGGGGGCTGGTAATCATGGCAACCTTTGATTGCGATGAAAGAATGTACAGGATTTTGGCAATTGACACATATCAGGAAGTGAGTAAGAATGAGGTTAATATAGCCTATAGGAGAATTCATGTCCTATTAAATATGTTTCTTGAGAACAGAATAAACTTGGATGAGTATATCTATTTCAAAAGTAGAAGAGGTAGATACGCCACAACAATCGAAGCAAACCAGGTGAAAGAAGTAAAATATATCCTTTTATTCCATAGAAGTAAGCGCTTTCACGTTACAAAGAACGCTTCATCAGACTTTAACATAATGCAGGAAACACATCACATTTAAATACTCATAAAGCACCAATGGCACACTTCATCAGTATCACATGTAAAATCACATTAAATCACCTCATCCACTTTTAAAGGTGCAGAGAAATACATATATATATATATATATATATATATATATATATATATATATATACACAAAGGTATAAACTCACAGTAAATATATATAAATAACTTATAAAACTACTTTAATACGCATTAGGGATGTAAATACAAATATATATATATGTATGAAAAATATATACTTATAATAATACTCATAAGGATATCCATAAAATACTTATAAAAATATATATATTTATTTCTTAAGATATATATTTTAAAAAATATATGTAAATATACCCATAGGGATACTTATAAAATACTTATAAGATACATATGAGAATACATATAGAAGCACACTTAAAACATATCAAAAACTTGCTAAAAGATTTAATGCACAAATGGTCTATCTACTAAAAATGGTTTCAAAGATAACTTATCATTAAGGCCATATCAGGGACATGACAGAAGAAACCAGTAATGTAACAAATGGACTAGTGGAAACCAGACCTTTAGGTCTCACTAATATACTTACAGTGGCATTGAATCCTTTATTGAAACTGTCTTATGCTGAGCTAGCTAAAGCAGCTCTTGCACACAAAGGTACTGAATGGCAAGTAGATACCTTGCAGCTAATGAGGAAACTTGAAGATATTTTGAGTAGAATTAAAAACACTCAATGGCAAAAAAGGCATATGGAGGCATGTATTAAATTTAAAATAGTTCCAAGAGGTCTCCGTTTATTGAAGATGCCTACCTTTGGTTCAACATATCCTGAGTTGCTATCTAAGTGGCAACAGTTGAACCTTGATACTAGTTATGCTTATATGAATTTACTTATTGGACAATACACTATCATAGAGAAGGAGCTTCAAGAGGAAGCCCTTATAATAGAGAAGAAATTGCTTACTATTCTCTCTGAAGCACAGAGAATAGATTTTTACTCAGATATAGGAACCACCTTATCAGCGTTGGATAATAAATTCTTATTGGCAAAAAGAAAGAAGCTGGAGAGAGACTGCCTGGATTTTTCGAGGGGGAACGTCTTCTCCTGGCCGAGGGAATCCACCAGGACACCCTATGAAGCAACACGCACCCATACTTCGTTACCTACAGTTGCGCGTGTGGATCTAATTGCTCCTACCACTTCCGCTTCATCGCTTTCTCTTCCTGTTGAAACGCTGAGCATGGAACCACGCTTACATCTACAGTCTACCTCTGTAGAAGGAACATCCTCAGCTGCTTCTTCGACTTCCCTTCTAGTTGAAACGCTGAGCGTGGAGCCACGCTTAAATGCACAATCTACCTCCACAGATGGAATACCTTCAGGAGTTTCTGTCGCTCAATTAGAACCAGTGGTACGAAGGAAGACAACAGGATACAACAGTGGCAATCTGCATGAAGGAGAACAAGACATTACATCACTTCGCCTCCCCCTTCCTTTTCGTCAGGATCAGAGGCAGAACTGGACTCCACATCAAGGAACCAGGAAGAGGAAGATGTCTGGAGGGCAGTTCGAATTCCAGAAGAAAACGCTGAAACCAGTAGTGAGGACTTGATAGTGAATTTATCTACATATAATATATCGGATAGTGAGAGGAGAATATTAAACAAAGGTTTGTCTTTTATTCCCTCACAAGGAGTTGATGTAAGTAATCTTATAGTGGACATTAAATGCTTTACCAGGAATATAGCACTTGGTTTACAGTTTGGTAATAGTGATTTAATTAATGCTGATACTAATTTATTCAAAAAACCATCAGTATATACCCCTGTTTTACACCCACTACTTGATAGTTTTGAGAAAGCGTGTAGTAATGATTTTTTAAAATTGTTTGAGGGAAATGTTGTTAAACCTGATTTTTACAACGTCACTAAAAATGAGAAAATGGCATTACATGATTTGCAGAATAATGCAGATATAGTAATAAGACCAGCAGATAAAGGGGGAGCTACTGTAATACTTGATACAAATTCTTATAATAGAGCCATGCTAGAGATGCTCTCAGATGTAACTACCTATAGAAAGCTAACTAGATTAGATTTAGATAAAATAATTAAAACAGTGCATGCAGACTTGTATGATATGTTAATGTGTGGCATTATAGACAGTGATTTGTATAAGTATTTTTTAATAGAAAAACCTGTGATACCGACTATAAGAGGTCTCCCCAAGATACACAAGACAATGGTTGACCCTCCCCTCAGACCCATAGTATCTGGCAGAGGTTGGTTGACAGAGACTATGTCGATCTATGTAGAAAAAACTAAGACCTACAGTAGACTCTACTGAATCTGTATTACGTGATACTAAACAATTTTTAGAAATTCTAGCACCTTTTAATAAAGATAGAACTATAAGAGAGTCAGACTATATGGTAACATTGGATGTAGTGTCTCTATTTACCTGCATTCCTAATGAGATAGGTCTTGAATATTTAAGACTATATTTAATTAATAAAGGGCTGAGTAACAATCAAGTTATTAGAATTACGATGTTATTAGAGTTAGTTCTTAATTATAATGTTTTTACCTTCAAGTGACTATTATCTTCAGATTAAAGGTGTAGCTATGGGCACTTCATGTGCCAACTCTTATGCCAATCTAGTGTTAGCTTATTGGGAAAGTGTCTATGTGTGGGAACAACTGAATTTCTCTAAGTACATTAAATGTTACAAACGTTTTGTTGATGACGTTTTCTGCTTTGGGGAGGTGATCTGGAAAGCTTAGAAGATTTTGTTTCTTATATTAATGGAACTACCACCTTCCTTACTCTAACAAGCACAGTTTCACAGGTGAAAATAGATTTTCTAGATGTTACGTTGGAGAAAAATAATGGTGTTTTGAGACTAGAGTATTCAAGAAGCCATGTAGGAGGAATGCCATCTTGCATAGAAGCAGTATGCACCCACCGCATGTGCATAAGAATATTGTCAAGAATCAGTTGAAACGATATTCACACATAACCAGTGATGATCATGCTTTTTCGGAAGCAGTTGTAACTGTAGAATGTGATTTTGTAGATAGAGGCTATCGAACTCATGATTTTCTTTTGAAGGAAGACATAGGACGTGAGCAGTTAGGATTGCCGTATATCAAGCATGATGCCAATGTTAACAAGCAGCCTGTAGTGAAGAAAGGAAATAGGAGAAGGGTAGTTATTCCCTTTACTAATAATAATACCTCCATTGTAAATATTATTAAGAGGCATTGGAACATCTTGCAGTTAGATGATAGTATTAAAGATATAGTAGGTGAGAGACCGGCCTTTAGTTATAAAAATACTAAATTACTGAAAAGGATGCTATGTTATGAAAAAATACCTGTCAATAGGGTTACTTCACAGAGAAAGGGTACCTATGCCTGTCGTACTTGCAATCAGTGTGACTATGTAATGAATTCTAATGTCTTTGTACATCCTGATACCAGGGTCAAATATGAGTTTAATGAGTATGCAGATTGCAAATCAAGGAATGTGATTTACTTAGCTACCTGCAAAAAATGTCAATGTTTTTATGTAGGTAAGACCAACAGGACATTGAGGGAAAGAATTAGGGAGCATCTCTATGCTATTCATAGAGAGAATGAAGGGAATGCTCTTGCTAAGCATACTCTGCAGAATGATATCACACATGCATTTAGATTCATGGTTATAGGACAGTTACTAGAGACAGAAAGATTAGGTAATATTAGGAATAAGACAGAGAGAACAGAAGCTAGGTGGATAATTAAGCTAGCTGCAGATAAGGGGCATGGCCTTAATGATAAGTTATCTTTGAAACCATTTTTAGTAGATAGACCATTTGTGCATTAAATCTTTTAGCAAGTTTTTGATATATTTTAAGTGTGCTTCTATATGTATTCTCATATGTATCTTATAAGTATTTTATAAGTATCCCTATGGGTATATTTACATATATTTTTTAAAATATATATCTTAAGAAATAAATATATATATTTTTATAAGTATTTTATGGATATCCTTATGAGTATTATTATAAGTATATATTTTTTATACATATATATATATATTTGTATTTACATCCCTAATGCGTATTAAAGTAGTTTTATAAGTTATTTATATATATTTACTGTGAGTTTATACCTTTGTGTATATATATATATATATATATATATATATATATATATATATATATATATGTATTTCTCTGCACCTTTAAAAGTGGATGAGGTGATTTAATGTGATTTTACATGTGATACTGATGAAGTGTGCCATTGGTGCTTTATGAGTATTTAAATGTGATGTGTTTCCTGCATTATGTTAAAGTCTGATGAAGCGTTCTTTGTAACGTGAAAGCGCTTACTTCTATGGAATAAAAGGATATATTTTACTTCTTTCACCTGGTTTGCTTCGATTGTTGTGGCGTATCTACCTCTTCTACTTTTGGACTTTTTCTGTTTTTTGAGGTGATACCTTACCCTGTTTTTGATCTGTTTTTTGGAGTATATCTATTTGAATAATATCTCTCCAGTAACATCTACTATTTTTGGAGCACCGAAGGTGCATAAAAGTATAGATAATCTGCCTATGCATCCCATAGTGGATGGACGAAATTCTATCACTTATGCATTAGCAAAATACTTGGATAATAAGTTAAAAATGTATTTAACAGGGTGTCCCCAGATATGCAAAGACTCATGACACTTTTTAGATCTAATTAGTAAGAAGGAATATTCAGATGACAGTTTGTTTATAATGGTTGATATAAAATATTTTTTTTCGTGTATACCGCATCAAGATGGTATAGAAGCTGTAGACACATTTTTACAAAAGCAAGGTGTTGTGCAATCTAAAATCAACTTGTATATTGATATGTTTGAGATGATATTGAAGAATAATTTTATTCAATATAAAAATAAATATTTTCCAAAACAAGTTGGGGTGGCCATGGGTTCTCCGTGTAGTACCATCTTTGCCAATATTGTCATGGCAATCTGGGAGGAACAATGCATTTTTGACAGTCCTTTTTCTCAACATATTAATTTATACTTACGATATTTGGATGATATTTTTATTTTGTGGCAAGGGGATTATGATGTATTAAACGAGTTTATTGAATATATCAATGGCACAACGTCATATTTACAATTCACACGAGGTTAATGAAAATGGAATTAATTATTTAGATGTTAATTTAAGTAAGGATAAACAAAATGTAAGGTACATAGCTAAAATTTATAGGAAGCCAACTTATTCAAATCCATTTTTACACTTTACTAGTGCACACACAATGGGAAACAAAAAGGCTGTGGTCGAGGGACAAAATGATAAATGTTAATCAGGATTTTATATTTGAATGCGGCAATTTGATAGATATGTTTATAAAAAGAGGATATCCTACCTTTATGTTGTATGAATTGTATGAGGAAGTACAAATTAAGAGGTTGAATGGCCATTTTTCCATTATATTGGGTTACAGTGGGGGACAACTTGCTAACACTGTGGTTAAACTAATGGATACTTTGGCATTGTTTATAACATCATTTAGCATCCATTTTCAATAAGTTAAAATGATTATGCTGAAAAATTGGACGGTTATACAAGAAGATACACATATTAGGGGTAAGCTGGACCAAGGTTTTAGAATGGTAGCTAGGAAGGGTACAAGTTTAAAGGCTTTATTACAGAGGAACAAACAAACAACAGAATAACCTAGCTGATAACTAAGAAAAAAGGAAAACGAGTACACCAATAAGTGCCATCACTCCGTGTTGTAACAAATTCACAGCTGGCAAGAAACGAAATAAATAAACAACTTCAATTTATTGAAACTGAGAGCAGCAAATACTAACAAATAAACGAATGGAAAATCAAGTTAAGCGCTTTCACCCAGCGTATCCGGGCTTCATCAGAACTGACACATTGATTCAAAACAAGCAATTTAAAACTTTTTTGGCACCAAGAATATTACAATATTTAAAGACACAAAAGCATTTAAAGCGATTGCAGTTGCTGGACAACCTAAATTACATTGTTTATGTCACAATCTCAGATGATATAGTTCTCTGACGTTGCAAATAATAATAACATCAAGTAGACAAATGCGTAACTGTATAAATGGAATGTATATAATAAATATATAAAATATATAAAATACCCACTATCAAAGCTCAACTGTATATATAAATATATGTAAATAAATAACCAATATAGAAATATACATATATATACTACTATAATGCAAAAATAAACTGTAATATCTCATAAAATATTGTGTAAATAAATAAATGAACGAATGGATGTGTAAATCCAGTATTTGCAGTATTAGTATTTGCTGCTCTCAGTTTCAGTAAATTGAAGTTGTTTATTTATTTCGTTTCTTGCCAGCTGTGAATTTGTTACAACACAGAGGAACAAACAAATCCATACATTGCGGCCACATAGGGGTAGTATGAATTAGTGTAGCAGGTGCAATCATTGCAGACACATTCATGAGGGTCATTCAATGGAAATAAAAGGGAAAATGTACACTGTCAATAAAAAATATAACTAATTCAAAAGGACTTGTGTACATAGCATTATGTCAAAAATGTTTGGCTTTTTATATTGGTAGAACCACACATATGTTAAAAGAAAGAATATATTCATAGGTTCATAGGTAGGTACTAGGCTATCGCACCAAGGGCCTACGTAAGCCTAGCCAATAAAGTTCCCTGGCTTATGCCAACCCAAGAAAGTTAATTTCCTGTGCCCCTGTTGAGCAGAGCCACAGAAGTGATCCCCGGGGTGTATTTCCTATTTCTGTTTGGGATAGCACTATCCATGCACTCGTGTAAGTGCTTATAGAGTGCATTTGTGTAGGATTCAGCAGTTGTAACTGTATTGTCCATCTGCATGGGTGTCATGAAGTTCACCACTTCTGTTTTAAGAAGCATGAAGTTGGCTTTGGAGAAATTTTTTACCATGGTTTCCTTAATGGGAGTGGGGACAGGATGTGGATATCTAGGGTGATTAGCTTATGGTCAGATCTGACCAACGAGGAGTTGACTTCAGATGTGGAACACTGGTCACTCATGTTGGTAATAACTTGGTCTAGGATATTGTTGCCCCTGGTGGGGGTGTGGATAAGTTGATCCAGGGTATTGGAATTTATGAATTCCAGAAAGCTCTGAGCGAAGGAGTTGGTACATGAGTAGTTTTCCCAGTTAATGGTGGGGTAGTTGAAATCACCCAATATTAGGGTGTTTGGTTGAACCCTAATATTTTCCAGTATATCAATAAAAGAGGAGTGGGAATCCTGGGGCATGGTGGGGGATCTGTAACAAGCTACAATTTGGATTGCATTTTTGCCCAGAGTTAGTTGCATTCTGCTGAGCAACTAGCCTGGAAGTGTGGATATCCTTAATGAATATCGACACACCTCTGCCTTTGGTGTTCCGGTCCAGGTTAGATGGCCAAAAAGTGTGGTATGAGATATTGCCTGATAATGCAGGGGTGCTCTCTGGAGCCTTGAACCAGGTCTCAGTCACTGCACAGACATCGATGTTCTCCATTTTAAGGTGTGCCTTGAGCGAGTGCATTTTGAGATTTAGACTTCTAGCATTGAGTAGCATTACCCTCAGTTTTTGCTTGCCTTTTCCTGTTATGGTGGTGAATTTGTCATTTGAACCTTGCCTAAAAAAGGCACTATAGGGGTGGCAAGAGCCTTTGCCAGTATCCAGAATCCCAGGGGTGACAGGCGCAGGCCATCTCTGGCAAAGCATCGTGGTCTGTCGACCATGTCGTCCCAAGCAGACAGATACTGGATCCCTTTAGAATGACACCAGAAGCTTAGCCAATTGTTGAAGTCAATCATTTTGTCCTTGTACTGCAGTATCATTCTGGGCGGTGGCAGGATGCTACTCAGAGCTAGGGTCATACCTGCCTGGGCTACAAGATCAGAGAGTTCTTCCATGTCTCTTTTCACGTAGTCCAGGGAGTCTCAGGTCGTTCACACCAACATGGACAATCAGAGATTCATATTTGTACTTGTTGTGGAGTGACCTGAGTGCATGCATATGAGCATGTATATGCAATAAGGAAGGGTAATTTTAATAATGCACTTGTCAAGCATGTGCATGAGTTTACAGGTCATGAATTTAAGTTTTCAGTTTTGCAACAGATAAAAGTGCCTGAAAGAGATGGTCCCTGGGAAGTGATGCTAGATAAAGCCAAACTTGTTTGGCAACTTAATTTGTTCTCATATGCTTGGCCAGGATTGAATGATGTTTGCAATGTAAGCAGTATTTTAAAACTAAAGGCTTTGAATAGATGATAGTGCACCATAACAATTCATATTTTAATGTATTTAAATTATTATGGCAGATTTGCACATTTAGGGTAAAATTTTATACCAATGCATTTTGCATTTTTATATTTTTGTATTTCTGTATTTATCAGGTGTAAATTCATATTTTATATAATTATGTGCATTATTGTCAATGAATTTGATGACATCATTGGCATTATGTCGCCTTTTTAGTATTTAAAGAGTTTAATGTGTATATGTGATTGTCTGAAAAAGTTTACTATTCTAGTAAATGAAAATCGCTTAACATTATACTGTACCAGCCTTCGTTCTTTGATTAGCCATTTCATGTCTTTTTAATTTGGTTTGTGTTGTTTCCTATATATAGAGATCACCTCTAAGTAGACAATAAGAGACTGAGAACAGCTGAAGCTTCTTGAGTCTGTCCATGTAGGACATGTATTTAAAGCCTATGATTCTTTTTGTGAGGTTCTTTTGTGGCCTCTCCAGCTGTTGTAGGTGTCTGGTCAGATACATGCCAAACGGGGCATTATTTTCAATGACTGGTCTAATGAGGGATGAGTAGAGAGGGATAATGATCTCTTTCTTCCTGGATTCGAAACCTTTGGTTACAAGATGTGCCACGGAGAAGGACTTTCTGATCACAATGGCAATATGGTGGTCGAAGGTTAGGTGGCTGTCAACCTGGGTGCCCAGATCTCTTATGGCCCCTTCAGTGTTCAGTGGGCTCGCATCAACGTGGTAATTCGTGGGAACTGAGATTTTTTCCAAAGGGGATGATAACACATTTATTGGCGTTAATCTTCAGGCCATGGTTCCGACACCAGTCACTGGTTTCAGAGAGGCCTTTCTGTAGGATATCTGCATCACTTGGGGAGTTGATAATGACTCCTAGCTTGCAGTCATCAGTGAACTTGGTCAGCCAGAGTCATTCTGTGTTGGCCTGGACATTTGAGAAGTAGATGCCAAACAATAGAGGGCCCAGGTCCGAGCCCTGTGGGACTTCACTCATGACTGATCAACAGTCTGACTTCGAATCCGCACCTTTCACTCTGTGGGTCCTGTCTGTGAGCCAATTTGCAACCCACCTAGTGATGTAAGGATTGATGCCTAGTTTGGTGAGTTTATCAATGATATTTGAGTGGGGAATAGTATCAAAGGCCTTAGCCAGGTCGAGGTAGGCTGTATGCACTGCCTTACCCTCATCCACAGCCTTGGTGACTGCCTCGAAGAAGTCAGCCAGGTTCAGCAGGTAGGATCTCCCCTTGACAAAGCCAAACTGTATGGGGTCAAGAGTCTGGAGATTGCCTATATCTTTGTTAAGCAGGTCCATGATGATGTGCTCCATAGCTTTGCATACCAGGCTTGTCAGGCTAATGGGGCAATAGTTCCCAGGGTGTGTAGTTGCTCCCCCCTTTATGGAGTGGGATGATTGTATCAGTGTGCCTTTTGTTAGGGACATAGTCTGAGGTAAGGCTGTGATTGAACAGGGCACACAGATGTGGTGCCAGTTCCAGTTCATTTTGTAGTTCATGTAGGATGCAGCCAGGGATATTATCAGGTCCCATGGATGCTGTATTCTTGGCTTTGGACAGTGCAGCTTTTACCTGTGCCGCAGAAATGGTGGGTATCAGGCTTTCATCTGGTATTGTGATAGGGCCCTTGGGGGGGGTAAAGCTGGCACTGAATCAGTCGGCCAGTATGTTGGCTATATCTGTTGGCTCAGTATATGAGGTGCCATTGTGCAATAACTCAGAGCAAATATGGGTATTGCCTTTGAGGTTTTTGATATAGCTATAGAAGGCTTTGTGGTTGTTTTTGGTGTCAACCGCAATTCTGCCTTCATAGCTGGCTTTAGAGGATTTGATAAGGGATCTCAGCTTTTTATTGAGACTGATAAAGGAGGTTTTCCAGTCTTCCAGTTAGCATAAGAAATATGGACAAAGCCAAAAATAACAGGGGATAAAGGCCCAAAAATAGGGACAATATTTTGCTATTATAAATTTACAGAGTTGGTAGTATAAAAGGGTTTTCTGTAACATCCGGTTTCTGACGGATATGAAGTCTGAAACTCAAATATCTGTCATTATTTAGTGACATCAATCCTCAATGAATTGCTAGAAAACCACACATTTTATGAGAAACAGACCAAAACTATGAGGTATAAATCTGGACATTTTGCGAACATCTGGACTGTGGAGATCTATGATGGTCTGAAGTCATGTTGATCAATAGATGTATTGCCATAGCAGAAAATCAATTGTTCTGGAAAAGATTGTAAAGACACAGGTTTGTGATTAACAGTCATGGAAAATTCTCTATATTTGGAGGCTGCACACTTTCAAACTGTGGGGAAGTGGACACTATAGGAAAAACAAAAAAGCATGCATCAGGGAAGATGTAAAAAGCTAAGCACATCTTGAAGAATTTCTGGAATAAACTGCTTACCTTTGGTTTCTATTAACAGATAAGTATTTCAGTAATTGAGTTTGGGGGAGCAGTGTGTTTATTCTATGTTAACCAGAAAAAGTTGATCCAAAAACTAGAGAAAGTGCATATCACTAATTTCAACTGTCTAACTATCAAAAACATGACAATGATCTATTATAAAGACAACTAGAATAACAAAAGAGGAAAATCTCTGAGGATGAAAAGTGGTCATCAGTTGAGATATTTGTGGCTAAGGGACATATTTATACATTTACTTGAATTAATTTACTGGGTAGAGGACTGATCACATCTGACCATTAACAGTCTCAGCCTGAGAAGTGCACAGTTTCATCATGTAGATAATAAAAATAGAAGTCACGTTTGTCTCTTTGGGAGATAGTTTTCCTTGTGTCAAAGTTAGTTTATACTCATGTCCCCAAACATAAAATTTTATAACTACTATGAATATGTGATAAAACATTACATACAGATTTAGGCATTCACGGGATTGTAGGTAATGGGAGGATATAGAACCTGCTGCTGGAACCTTGGCTATACAACAAGAATTTCCATACTATTCCACTCTGCATAGTCAACAGATGTACTGCCACAGCAGCAAGTCAATGCACCCTGAATTATTTTACATGTTCAAGTTATCAAACTTTCATCAATATAATCTGCATGTGTAACACTTCTTTAACACATTATATATATCTGATCGCATTCTGAAAGTGATGGAAAGATGAGATTTCATTCATGTTTTCGAGATTTCCAAAGCATTACAGTTGCACAGTTAAATTCAGGCATGATAGTAATTAACTGAATGGAAGAGACTACCAAAATTTGTGTTTTGACAACATCAAACATAATTTCAGTTAATCAAAATTTTTGAGCTAAGCCATGGAAAATCTGGGTCATTAGGAGGACTGACAAACCGAAAAAAAAAGGCACAGGTGGTAAAGTGTTAGGTTCTATGTTTCCTGTCATCTTTATTCTTAAGAACTCTTGAGAGTGCTGACATAGGGGGATAAAGCCCTGATTAGGGACCAGCTGACCTAGGTTTGATTAGCAACTCTGGTGACTGACAGGGTGGCAGGGAGGGATTGATGGGTGTGGCTGTCCTGGGTGGGAGGACTGTCATCGATGATGCTCCCTAGGGGAAATGCAGTCAGTAGAGGAGAGTTGTCCTTGGACATGGTTGACGAGTAAGGGGGTGGGGAAAGGGATGTGATTAGGGCATATAAAATAAACCCCGTTGGATGGAAGCAAAAAACAGCTGAGCACCCTCGGACACCCTTATGATACACAACTGGCCTCAGCAAATATGGAGCTTTGCTCTGTCTGTTTGGGCAAGACTTGAAATGCAGAGCATAAAAAAGACAAGATTCACCAAAGAAAGTGTGGTGCCTGAGCATTAAAGGTAGAACAGACAGGTCTATGTATTTGAACAAAAATATAATAAAATGAAATGAGTTGGGTAAAGAAAAAATGTCCTTAAGAATGCTTACCGGGTTCAGTGACACCCTCAGGGCATGGTGGCACTCAGAACTAGTAAAACATATTTCTTAATATTGTAGAAACAATTAGAATAAATAACTGTTACATTATACCAAACAACAGTGAGGTAAAAAACTAGTAAATGTAAGATATGTTCTTAACGTATCACTTGATCTAGGAGATGACTGTTCTTGTGGGTGCTTGGTTGTGCATTTCTTCCCCACTAATCAGAATTCATCCTTTTTCAGCAAAGTCCTGAATTCAATGATGTCCATATAGATGTACCAATGTACACTGTGACAGAATGTCATCTGCCAAACAGCACATATCCTCAGAATCTACAAGATTACCCCCATATAATAAGCAAGCACCTTCCCTGAACTCAACAAATGATGTGGATTTGACACCATGTTACTAAATGGGTTATATAAGGAGAGGAGCCTGCTCAACTTACACAGAACTCCAGCAGCAGCAAGCCTGTACTCATCTACAGTTAGAAAGAAACAAGGCATTCTGCTCTGTCGTGGAAGTACTCTTGTGGATCATTTGATACAGTAACAATATATCTGTTATAGCTACATTGAGGACTCTCATTAATGAGACCTTGGTTGGGGAGAATCCCGAACAACACCATTAGTTTGAAAAGAGATGTAGAATTGGTAGCTATTTGCAATGTCAAGATTTACAACACCACATCCAAGAATGCAGAGACTGATCGACTGCATATCTGGACTTACATATACAAAGTCTAAAACTGCCATTTTACAAAATATCCTCTTTTTTTCTGAGCTATGGCAATATAAATATACACACACACACACACACACACACACACACACACACACACACACACACACACACACACACACACACACACACACACACACACACACACACATATATATATATATATATATATATATATATGTGTATATATATATATATATATATGTGTATATATATATATATATATATATATATATATATGTATATATATATATATATATATATATATATATATATATATATATATATATATATATATATATATATATATATATATATGTGTGTGTATATATATATATATATATATATATATATATATATATGTGTGTGTGTGTGTATATATATATATATATATATATATATATATATATATATATATATATCTATATAAACAAACTTCTTGGACTATGGTTGATAACAACAACAGTGAATGAACAAATAAAATTAGCCCTTTCGTTCAGTTTTATTCTTGAACGTCTTCAGAAAAGGATACCATCATTAAAAATATGTTAATATATAAAGAATCAATGGTTGATCCATAGAAAAAAAATGCCAAAATATTAAAAACTGACGTCACTTCCTAATGATACCATCTTAAGGAGCATTTAATATTTAAATTATCAATAAGACCTGGAAGGATGTCAGCATTTAAAAATAACTGCCAGCCAGATTTACAAAGACTTGTGCCATATTTATAATGAAGCTGGAATTAAAGTTTTAAAAGTACTTATTAATCATAACCAAAGTAAACTTGAAATACTTAAATCAGAAAGCCAGTCACTGCATTCCACTATACAGAAACATCTGTCCTTTAACACTTTTAAGTATTTATGGTATGGGATTTCTGCCAAAATTACTAGACATGTTGCTACCATGGTTTCTAAGAAGAAGAAGAAACTATATCGGGATTTGCAACAGCACAATAAACAACCAGCTTACATATTTAAAATCAAAGGTTCTGTACAGACAGTTTTTACTCACAGGCAAAATACTAATATTGATACAATTGGGCAAGCTGTGTCATCTTTAGATGATTCTCTTTTGCCAAGCGTTGAATTAACGATGTTGTTTCCAGTTCCAATACTGACAATGGAGATACACTTGTGAGTGATGTTCTATTTAACAATGTTGCATTAAATCAGGCCACAATTAATGATTTTTTGCCCTTCAAGAGAGAAAAAGTCCAAGAGAACAGGAGAGCGATGAGAAGTCGAGCAAGAGGAAGACAATGGAACAGCATCTTATAGACAATACTATTGACTGTTTTATTTTTAATTTGTCTCATGTTCATTTTTCAAATATCATCTGAGTCTCTTAAAAAGGGGTTCTCCTTTATACCTGCACAAAGAGCTAACTTATCCAATGTGTTGCTTGATTTTAGGTTATTTTTAAGGAAGCTAAACCTTAAATACATTTTGAATGATATTTCTAGTAAGAAGTGTTTGTAATCCTACACTGCACAATCCTTTAAGTGCTTATTTGAAAGTATGCAACAGTGAGATTAGAGAATTATTGTCACATAAGAATACATTTAAATGGTATAGTTTATCTAGGTCAGAATTAGAAGACCTTAAAGAACTTAAAAATAACCATCAGGTTAGAATAATGAAAGATAGATGGAGTAGTTATAATGGAACAAGTGACCTATGTGTCCAAAATGGAATTGTCCTTAAGTGATGGATTGGTTTACCTTTGTATGAAATTTACAAGAAATTTAAGTTAATAGATGATTTTTATTTGAATTATTACAAAGCGACAGTATTACTTTAAATTAATACAGTTTTATGTTGGTGGAACAACTTAGCTTGGGAACCTTTTTGGTACTTCCAAGATGCATAAATTTCAACTTGATCCACTGTTTAGACATATTGTTTCATCTAGAAACAGAAAAACTAAGAATATTTCACAGCTGATTGATTTTGAGTTAGACTGGGCTCTACTTGAAGGACTCAGGGTTGTTTCTTGATGAGTTGTTCAAACATCAAGATATCTATTCTGACAATATTTTGGTAACCTTAGATATAGAGTCCTTATATACCAATATTCCACATATACAAGGACTATAGTTCACTAGACAATTTCTTACTATGTATATTTTCATGGATGTTCTGAAAGTTGACACTTTATGTGATTTAATAGAAATGGTGCTAGAAAATAATTTCTTTTCCTTTAATGACAACATTTATCATCAGTTAAGAGGCATAGCAATGGGCTCCAAAATGGCCTCTGAATACTCCAGCATTGTTCTCAATGCTTGGGAAGTGGAGACTCTTGTTAAGATGAAAGGGTTTGAAAAACTAGACTTTACAAGAGATATATTGCTGATATCATTTTTATTTGGAAAGGTACTAAAACTGAGTTGGATTTATTTTTGTATGAACTTTCCAACAGTATATAATTTTTGAAATTTTCCATTTCTAATGTTGGTACTCAGGTACAATTCCTTGACATAGAAATGTTTTTAGATAAAGATAGTTTAAAATTTCAGTCTAATATTTTTCATAAGAAAACCCTCAGAAAGAACTTTTTAGAATTCACTAGTCAGCATCCCTTCATTATAAAAGCTAATGTAGTTAAAGGGCAATTCATTCGTTTGTCCAGGATAATTAGTGAAGGTGAAGTGTTTAATAGAGAATGTGTTATTCTAAAGACGGTGTTTATACATAGAAATTACTTTGAATCCTTAGTTGATAAACTTGTGTTAGAAATTAGTGAGCATAGATATAAAAGGTTCTATCCTATGTTTACGAATAAGCCAAGCAATAAAACAGAAATGAGACTTGGTTTTCCACCTTCCATTAGGCAGAATATGTATAACAACAAAGACATTCTATCTAAAAAGTGGTGTATTATTCGAGGTAATAAGGAATTAGTTCAAGTACTGGGTAATGGTGCAAACTTCTGTTACAAAAAGACTAGGACTCCTAAGTCTGTCTTTGAATATAGTAATAAATTGTTATTTCCAAGTTCCAGAATTTATAGAAGTGTTAAAAATGATATGTTTAAATGTGGATGGTGTACTGTTTGTAAATATATGTATCAATGTACCAGTCTCTCATTTAAACATTACAATTATACATTTAAGCTTTCAGGATGTTTCAATTCTAACACTTCCAATGTGGTTTATGTAAGCTTTTGTGAGTTTTGCTATAGTTTTTAAATTGGTAAAACTACTAGAAAATTGTCAGAATGTATCAAGGAACATTATGTAGCTATTAGGAATTGTGACCTTAAAAATGCCTTAGCAAAACATAGTTTAACTTGTTCCAGATATATGGGTTTCAAATTTATGGTGTAAGAACAGGTTTCTAATTTTATAGGAGATGTTAATACTTTTTTAGAAGTTCGAGAACTCAGATGGCAGTTATTTTTAAATGGTGTCATCCTTCCAGGTCTTAATGATAATTTAAGTATTAAATGCACCCTAAGATGGTATCATTAGGAAGTGACATCAATGTTTAATGTTTTGGCGGCTTCTTTTGATTGGCCGCTTATGTCTTTATATATTGACATATTTTTTAATGTTTGCATCCTTTTCTGAAGAAGTTTAAAAATAAAATTGAATGAAAATACTAATTTTATTTGTTCAGTCACTGTTGTTATTAACCATAGTCTGAGAAATTTGTTTGTTTATGTAGTTTTGCTGTCTTCTTTTGGCATTTTTCTTTTATAGAATAATATATATATATATATATATATATATATATATATATATATATATATATATATATATATAGACATACACACACATATATAGACTGAGGGATACAGACAAGGCTTTGAGACCCTTATTGATTGATTGATTGATTGATTGTTTGATTGATTGATTGATTGATTGACTTCATTGAGCAGGAAAGTCTGACAGGGCACAGAGTTCCATTTTTCAGTGCAGACCTGGGGAGAAAAGCTCTAAATCATACATATTAGATAAAGATTTATACATAGTGTAGAAAAAGCAGCATTTTCCAAATGTATACATAGTCTAGTGAAAAGTATGGAAAAAAACAGCATTTTACAAGGGTATATACACTCTAGTGAATCAAGACATATTGTAAAAGATTTGCACATGGTATAGAAAAGTCATTCGATAGTATTTTGAAAAGTGTGACTAGTAATGAAATCATTGCAGACAGTACAGTAAGGCACAGATACAGATTATTGTTTTGTGGAAAGGAAGATGAGCATAATTCAGTATACAGGCAGTGGACCAGTAACTATATATATATATATATATATATATATATATATATATAGAGAGAGAGAGAGAGAGAGAGATATGGGTATACTTCAAATGAGCAAAAGCTCATTTGAAGGAAATCCACATTATTCGGCACGAGTTTGCCGAAAGTGCAAAATAGCGAAAACGTAAAACAACGAATCGCAGAATATCAAAAAAAAAAACCTCACCAATTTATCAATGGACCTTCTTATAAAAATAAACTAATACCTTCCAGTAAGTTACATATTCAAAGAAATCACCCTGTCACCTTGTACCACTATCACAACATCCCAGTACTGACTCTTCCCATAATGTCATACTGCCTTAAAGAAACATTACAGTAAATACACTATAGTAAAAGACTATAAGTGATTTGTAACACACTCCCCACAAATTAAATATACCAACTCCGAGATCACACTATCTTGTGTAAAAGTTCTTTTGTACATCTGTTTTGCTACTGGCTAGACATCAGTAACTGCTTTTTGATTTTCTGCAATTTGCTGTGTTACTTTTTCATTGTTATGCAGTTTTGGCAATCTCATCTCAATAATGTGGGTTTTGTTCAAATGGCATTTTGCTTATTTGAAGTAGACCAAATGAAAAAAACGCCAGCACCAGTAATGAGCTGAGAGAACTGTAAGAGCTTTATTAAGCTGAAATACTAGACCGGTTTCAGCACATGGCTTTCATCAGTAGATTAACACAGAGTAAAAGATAAGCCCAACAATAAATACCTCTGCCCATGAGGTAGTATGACATCATTTCCTGTCTTGAAAAATATAAATAATAAATATATACTTATATAAATTTATAAATTCAAAGAGCATGTGTATAGAATAAATTTATCAAACAGCAATAAATCTGGCACATACATATAATATAATAGAGAGAATATTTATAGTTTGTCATCGAGTCCAGGGGAAAACAAACCCCCAAGTTTCACTATCCATTTCCTTTCTTTGTTATTAAGAATTCCATGCCATCCAGTTTTAAAGGCCCGATTGCCTATAATGTTGCCTATAATGGTAAATGAAAATTTAGCAGTGGGATGATTCAATGTATGTCTGTATAGGGCATTGGTAACCCTAGCATTCCTAATGTCACCCAGATGTTCAGATATTCTAATTCTGAACTGTCTAGATGTCTGACCAATGTAAAAGGCTTGACAGGTGCATGTTGCAAGATAGACAATCCAATCTGTACTGCAATTACCAAAACAACAGATGTTGTATAGATGTCCTGTGTTCTTGCTAGTAAATGTTTTAGTTTTAAATATGTAACTGCAAAAACTACAGTGTCCACAAGGCTAGGATACAACTAATTTTTCACTCGTGAGGGTCCTCTGATAAGGAGTATCATCCCTTGATGTTATTTTCTTATAATGAGAGAAATGAGATCCCAGTGTCTTGCCCTTTCTATATGAAAATGAACACCTATCCCCCAAGTGGTCCTCTAATAGAGTATGAGACTTCAGTATGTTCCAATGTTCATCTACAATGTCCAAAAGATGCATTGTATTTCTACCATATGTAGTGACAAATCTCAAGGTCTCCTGAGTAGTCTGCCTATGGTGTTTTCTGTATTCCAATAATGTATCCCTGGTCTGATTTTTACTCCATTGCATGGCTGAACAAACAGTATGTCTAGAATATCCCCTTGTGAGAAACCTAATGATGGGGGTTAGACAACTATCTATTTCCCTCATCCCAATAATAATCGGCATCCATGACTACAACCGCACCACCCTTATCAGCAGAAAGAATGATTATATTGGTATTATTCCTGAGGTGTGTTAAGGCTAATTGTTCAGCTGACTGTTGGCTAGTTTGGAAAGCATACTATTAATAATATCCCTAAATCCCAGTTTTTGCGGGTTAAAAGGATATGTTCCTCTGAACAAGACTTGAGACAACATCATAAAGATCTTGCCAATAGATTGGGGATATTCTAGACATGCTGTTTGTTCAGCCATGCAATGGAGTAAAAATCAGACCAGGGATACATTATTGGAATACAGAAAACACCATAGGCAGACTACTCAGGAGACCTTGAGATTTGTCACTACATATGGTAAAAATACTATGCATCTTTTGGACATTGTAGATAAACATTGGAACATACTGAAGTCTCATACTCTATTAGAGGACCACTTGGGGGATAGGCGTTAATTTTCATATAGAAAGGGCAAGACACTGGGATCTCATTTCTCTCATTATAAGAAAATAACATCAAGGGATGATACTCCTTATCAGAGGACCCTCACGAGTGAAAAATTAGTTGGATCCTAGCCTTGTGGACACTGTAGTTTTTGCAGTTACATATTTAAAACTAAAACATTTACTAGCAAGAACACAGGACATCTATACAATATCCGTTGCTTTGGTAATTGTAGTACAGATTGGATTGTCTATCTTGCAACATGCACCTGTCAAGCTTTCTAAATTGGTCAGACATCTAGACAGTTCAGAATTAGAATATCTGAACATCTGGGTGACATTAGGAATGCTAGGGTTACCAATGTCCTATACAGACATACATTGAATCATCCCACTGCTAAATTTTCATTTACTATTATAGACAACATTATAGGCAATCGGGCCTTTAAAACTGGATGGCATGGAATTCTTAATAACAAAGAAAGGAAATGGATAGTGAAACTTGGGGGTTTGTTTTCCCCTGGACTCAATGACAAACTATAAATATTCTCTCTATTATATTATATATATGTGCCAGATTTATTGCTGTTTGATAAATTTATTCTATACACATGCTCTTTGAATTTATAAATTTATATAAGTATATATTTATTATTTATATTTTTCAAGACAGGAAATGATGTCATACTACCTCATGGGCAGAGGTATTTATTGTTGGGCTTTTCTTTTACTCTGTGTTAATCTACTGATGAAAGCCATGTGCTGAAACTGGTCTAGTATTTCAGCTTAATAAAGCTCTTACAGTTCTCTCAGCTCATTACTGGTGCTGGCGTTTTTTTCATTTGGTCTGACTGGCTTGGTTGCCTTGCACCAGCCGTACTTGCTAGCTTCTCTTTTGCTTACTCATTTGAAGTAGACCCTATATATATATATATATATACCTATATATAATATATATATATCTATATATTAGTTTTTTATTTTTGCTAGTCAGCAGCTGGTGTAGTAGACTAAAGACTGATCGAAGAAGGAGGAGGACTACAAGTGATTGAAAGTGTGAATTAGTCGGAGATGGAGGGGAAAAGGGGATTTTTTAGGTGAATATAAGAAGGATAAAATGAGTGGGAAAGTGGGGGGTTGTAATCCATTCTGGCAAGTGGGCGAGAGTATACTGAAGAAGGGTTGTGTGAAAGAGATAAGAGGGGAGTAGATGAAGGGTAGGAAGGAATGTGGAATTGTGGTTAAGATGAAGGGTAGTAAGGAATGGGGAATTGTGGTTAAGATGAAGGGTAGGAAGGAATGTGGAATTGTGGTTAAGATGAAGGGTAGGAAGGAATGGGGAATTGTGGTTAAGATGAAGGGTAGGAAGGAATGTGGAATTGTGGTTAAGATGAAGGGTAGGAAGGAATGGGGAATTGTGGTTAAGATGAAGGGTAGTAAGGAATGGGGAATTGTGGTTAAGATGAAGGGTAGGAAGGAATGGGGAATTGTGGTTAAGATGAAGGGTAGGAAGGAATGGGGAATTGTGGTTAAGATGAAGGGTAGGAAGGAATGGGGAATTGTGGTTAAGATGAAGGGTAGGAAGGAATGGGAAATTGTGGTTAAGATGAAGGGTAGGAAGGAATGGGGAATTGTGGTTAAGATGAAGGGTAGGAAGGAATGGGGAATTGTGGTTAAGATGAAGGGTAGGAAGGAATGGGGAATTGTGGTTAAGATGAAGGGTAGGAAGGAATGGGGAATTGTGGTTAAGATGAAGGGTAGGAAGGAATGGGGAATTGTGGTTAAGATGAAGGGTAGGAAGGAATGGGGAATTGTGGTTAAGATGAAGGGTAGTAAGGAATGGGGAATTGTGGTTAAGATGAAGGGTAGGAAGGAATGGGGAATTGTGGTTAAGATGAAGGGTAGGAAGGAATGGGGAATTGTGGTTAAGATGAAGGGTAGGAAGGAATGGGGAATTGTGGTTAAGATGAAGGGTAGGAAGGAATGGGGAATTGTGGTTAAGATGAAGGGTAGGAAGGAATGGGGAATTGTGGTTAAGATGAAGGGTAGGAAGGAATGGGGAATTGTGGTTAAGATGAAGGGTAGGAAGGAATGGGGAATTGTGGTTAAGATGAAGGGTAGGAAGGAATGGGGAATTGTGGTTAAGATGAAGGGTAGGAAGGAATGGGGAATTGTGGTTAAGATGAAGGGTAGGAAGGAATGGGGAATTGTGGTTAAGTCTAGGATTATTGCAGAGACAAAGACAGAGATTCTGAAGATGTGATTTTTAGCTTCTGTTTAAAATGTTTGAAATGTTGTTCTATTTTTAAAGAGATAGGTGTGGTGTTCCATGCTTAGGTGACATAGTATGAGAATAGACCGTCATCAGCTGTATTGTTGGATTTTCTGATTTGGAAGAGCAGCATTTGGTTTGAGAGAAAGAGGCTATTTGCTTTGTATGTCTGGATTAGAGTTGACAGAGATGGACAATTCATTTGTTTATAGATGAGGTTGTGAGTAGTTGCAAGTTGGGAGTAAGTTAGTAAGTGGAGTAGTTTGAGACAGTTTGGTTCTTTGAGTCCTAGGCAGTGGTGGTATTTTTGTGGGTGATTTACTGCAAACATTGCTACTTTGCAATAACATTGTTCAAGCTTTGAGAGCTGAGTGACTTGTAAGTTGATGAAAATAGGGGCTGGTTAGACAAGTGTTGGGAGTAATAGGGTATATGCTAAATGTTTTCTGGTTTGGTCAGTTAAGACATTTTTGATTCCATGCAGGGAATCAAATTTCTGGTGAGTTTTCTTTATTGTATGTTGGATGGGGTAGTCAGATTTTTAGCTATTGTCAATATATATGCCAAGCAGCTAAGTATGTGGAGTAATTTCAATTTTAGTGTTATTTTCTGAGACAATATCAAAAGAGGGTCACCGGACTGAGAGGTGTTTTGGGGTAAAGAGAATAAGTTTGATTTTTGGGGGTTAAGAAAAAGTTGCGAGTTGGTTAGCCAGCCTTCAATGAATGAGAAGAATTCTTTAGTGATTTGTTGCAGGTTGTTAAGATTTTGGGTGCTACATATGACGGTGGAGTCGTTGGAGTACTGAATTATTGTGGCTGATTTAAAGGCATCTAGAAGGTTATTAATGAAGATGTTGAAAAGACTGAGACCAAGAATGCACACTTGAGGGACACGTGGAGACTGGGATGAAAGGTAAGACGTCGTTGTGCTATTTTATACACCTGTGATCTGTTAGCAAGACAGCTGTTAAACCATGTGGTAGAGATTTCATCAAATCATAGAGCTGAGTGTTTTTGTAGGAGGATGGGTGTGAGACTGTGTTGAAAGCTTTGTAAATGTCTAGAAAGAGGGTGGATACTAGACGTCCTTCATTTCTATGCATATTTACAGTAAAAGTGAAATGTAGGAGGGCTGCTATGATCGGGATGGAAGCTGTGCTGGGAGGGGAAGAAGAGGTTATTTTTGGTAATGTGTTGGGAGAACCAGGACTGAATGCACTTTTCAATAATTTTAGATAAAGGGGACAGGATGGCAATAGGGTGGTCATTACTAAGTTCAGTGTTATTTTCTCCTTCATATACTGGTAGGATATAACTCCATAGTGTTGGGATGTATGCTTCTGAGCTAGACAGGTTTGTGAGTATGGAAATTGGTTAGGCTATAGCCTTGTCAGCCATTTTTGAGATATTTGGTGGGTAGACTGTTGGGTGATAAGGTGGTGGGTGTTAGTTTTAAGAGAAGTTTTTTAATGGTTGAGGTGGGAACTGGTTGCAATGAGAAGGGGGATTCTCAGATGTTGTTGGGGATGGTGTGGTAGGTGGGAGGGGTGTGGTGTTTGATTAGGGATCTGACTGAGTTTATGAAGTGCATATTAAAGGGAGTGACAGTGTTTTCTGGGTTGCTGGGTACTGTCAGTTCGGGTAAGGAGGCATGGCCTGTTCTGAGGATTTTGTTAATAGTTGATCAGGATGCCTTTCGGTTTTTAAGATTGTTGGACTGTAGGTAAGTGTAGCAGTTTTTTATCTGTTTTAATTTGATATTTCGTATGATTTCAAAGTTGCTGAAATGTCTGTAGGTTGCTTTGTGTTTTATTTTTGATCCAGAAATTTCAGGCCTTGTCTCTGAGTTTCATTAGATGTTTTGTGGTTCTGGTCACACAAGGGACTGGTATGGCTTTTACAGTTTTTGTCCTGAGGGGGGCAAAACTGTTTAGAATGTTGAGGAAGGTTCTAGATAATTCTGTAATAGCATCATTTAAGGAAAGATCCTTTAGATGTTGACAGTTACAAAGTGGTAGGCTCTGGAGAAATTTTTTTGGAAGTAGGAGAGACTGCATACTTCATTAAGGTGGTGTGATATGGGAGTGTGATATTGAGCTCTGATATCAAAGGTAGGAAGGTGGTCATTTAGGGCATTAGAGACAGAGTGAGCCATAGGAAAATATGTTGTTAGGGGAGGAGGTTACTATTCAATTGAATATTGAACCTTTGTTGGTGTAATTTATGTAGTGAGTGGGAGAGGTAATTAGTTGGGAAAGGCCATGGAGATTGGTGGCATATTGAGGGCATTTGCAAGTGACAGCCAGCCAGTAAGTACTGAAATCTCCTAAAACAATCTTTTCTTGTGAGATACTAGAGGTGGCCCATGAAAGAAGTTTTTGGTGGTGCTGATGTTATGTCCAGGAGGGATGTAATTTCCCATCCTGGATAGGGTTTGGTTGGGGTTTAGCTTCAGTAGAGCACTAATGATTTCAGCATTATTAAATGTTGGGATGGGGAGAGGGGAAATGGTAAGTTGCAGAGTATTTTTTATATAAGATGGCTATACCTCCTGCTTTTTTGTTTTGCCAGTCTGTCCTTAGTATGTTGTAACTGGGTGCTAGTATTTCTTTGTATTTAATATGGAGCTTTATCCATGTTTCTGTAATTATTAGTGTGTCAGGAAATTGTTGGGTTATCCATGCATGCAGCTGGGTTATTTTATTGCAAATGATTGGGATGTTGAGGAGGAAAATTTGCAATGAGCATGTTTTGGGTTAGTGGTGGAGCTGGCAGTGGATGGTCCTGGACTGTGGTGCATGTCCCCAACTAATGTTAATTTGACAGGATATAGGGTGCATGTTGAGATGTTATGGGTTGTAGAGTTTTTTTTTGAAAGTGTATTTTTGCTTTAAAGTTTTGTAAAGTTTAGATCTTACGTTTGAAGTAAGTGGTGTGTAGAGTGATGGAGATATGGAGAGATGTGTTACAGTCTTGTCTGTGTTAATAGACTGGGTAGTTGAAAAAGTGATTTTGTTGTGGCAAGAGAATATAGTTTGTGTGGATTAAGTTGGGAAGGGAGGTCAGGTGTGCAAGTAAATAAATAAAGAGTTATCAGGGTTATAAGGTATAGAAAGGCCATGGTTAAATTACAGTGAGGATATGTGAGGGTGTGGAAAAAGTTTAATTGATAGTTAAAGAGGGAGTTTAGGTATATGGTATTTAGATGTTTGATTTAATTGGTCCTTTGCCTAGATGTGTGTGGCTTTGGATGTATAGGTTAAAGCTATGTGGGAGTGGGTGAGATTTGGGGGTAGGGTAGGGAAGCACAGCATGGCCTAGCATAGTAAAGGCAAATGGGATGGATTAAGTGAAGTAAGAAGGTAAGGTCACAAAAAACAATCAGTGAAGTGGCCTTGGAACAAAGACAGGTGCGTCCTTTCAGCTAATACCAAATATGTTCACAATTTTTATTTGCATCTGTAGTTTGTAATTTAAATGAATTACCGCACTCTTAGTCCAATATCAGGTTATTCAGATAATAGTGATACACAATATTAAAACTGTACTTGTCTCTTTAACCAGTTATCTAATGGTAAGGAGATTTCAATGGACTGAATTGCTAAGTCCATAGGTTAGGGTATGCCACCGTCTCCCCAAGAGCACCAAAACAATGAGAAAATTAAGTCCCAAATGCAGGATTGCAGCTCAGGAAAAATAAAATACTGGCTCAGAAGTGAAAGTGGTTTAGCAGGTGTCTGGTGAAAACGAGAAATAAACTTAAGGAAGGGAAACAGTGGACTGTTGAAAACAATCAATGTAGCTGTGCTGGAAGGAGAGAGAGAGTACCTAGGGAGCTGCTGCAGTCTAAGACAATGGAGCAATAACAATGGAAAAAGTTCTTTGTTTTGGGCTGCCAAATGTTTATAAATAATTTACATAAAAACACCCCTCAGACAGATGTTCCAACTGCATATTTCACCGTTACATAAAGTATACATATTTACTTGCAGGAATACTTCTACATAAAATAAATATAAAAACATGTTTTTTTTAAACTTAAAGAGGAAAAAAACAAGGTGATGCATAAGTGGAAGAACTGATGTTTGATATTCACTCTTCTGATTTTAAGTTTTTTTTCAGGACTTGGCATTATGAGTCCTAACATTTCAATAGAGAACCTGGAGGATTACACATGCACAGGACTCAGATGCTGTAATCTTGGGAGTGCTGATTTCCCAAATGCATTCTGACTCCTGAATAGTGGTTGAGACAACAGTAATCAGTAAAGGTATGCATCAAGGAGCAAGTGGTTGTGGCATGTATGCTCACAACCATGATTTATGAAGCAAAGACATGAAGCAGACACTTATTTACTGTACTTAAAGCATCCACTCCTTTACTGGACTGGACCTTGATAACAACACTTCCCAGTGGGTGGTTACTTGACCAACGGTGAAATATAATGCAGTTGGTAATACACTTGGAAAGTCTTCATGCATAAATCCAGCTGTTTCTTTCCTGGTGCAAAGAACTTATACAAGTGAATTGTTTTCCTAAAATACTGCACCTGCTCCAGGTAATCCCTGAGCTGGCCAGTATGTGAATGACCCTCTTTCCCCAGGTTTCAACAACTGCAAAGAAAACTTTGAAGTTGATGCAATAACTCAAAGAAACATGTGAGATCATCTTTGGGGGGCTTGTAGATTCAACCCCAGGGAAAGTCTGTCATTTTGAATGCCGAGCCTATGGCTTCCTGCACATAATAACGTTAAATGCATTTCTTGTACTAGCCTTACTGCTCTCACTTACTCATCTTCCAGTCCTCTTCCTCCAGTAATCTTCCATAACTTGTGTTGTATTTGTCCATCATATCTTAAGATTCTCCATATCCCCATTTCCATTCCAGTTTCACCAGAGCCCAATAAATCAGCACTATCATGCCTCTATCATACTTCCCTCAGTCCTCCTTCTGCATCACTTTCCACTCCTTTCTCATCCCCCTCTACTTTTTGCTTTACTTATTACTTTCCTGAACAATAAGAATTCTCCTTTCCTCAAACCAAATCCCTTTCATAATTCCATGAAATTTCACTTTGAAACATCCCCTCAGTTTGTTATCCCACACATCTTGTAAACATCTCAATTCTTTTTCCTCTCACTCTTCCAGTGACATACTAACATTTATCTGATTCCATCCAGTACCCCTGTTATCCATTCCTCCCCCTTTCTCCACAGCTTGACCTCACCCCATACATCTCTCCTCTGCTTTTGTTACTCTTCCTTTCTACTACCCATAAAACCACTCATGGAAATCTCTCTTCCTTGTTTTACTTTTTTTTCCAACCCAGCCCTTCATTTTCTCTCTGTCTCTCTCTCTCTCTCTCTCTCTTAGTATGTGTACCAAGTTGATCACAATTGCATACCTTTTAAATTCTGGCATATACCATCATCATAGTTATCCAGTCTCAAGCTAACTTTCCTATTTATTTCCTCTTTTCCTCTCTGAATATATCTATCATATAAGTTTATATCTCTAATATCCTTTTATTTCCTGGGTTACTTATTATATTTCTCATTAGATAAAACACAAAGGGTAATACCTCAATTCTGGGTACTTCCATTCCTCCTCAGTGTCCCAGTTTTCCTTGTCCATCTATGCAGTAACCTCCTTATCTTCATTCTTACCTCCTCCCATTTCTTTCCCCATATACTTACTACTTTAGTAAACACTTGTCCCCACCTACTGAACATGGTTGATGTACTTCTCCACTCCTCCTGTTCCATTGTTACTCACCAATGATTATGCTAGATGGTACTTATGAATATGTGGTCAGCACTTAAACAGGTTTAATGGCCTTGTTCCTAAATTATGCAGTGGAATAATAAAGGATTTGAATCATCTTAGTGCCATTTTTTTCCCCACCTGAATGTGCTGGGCTGCTTGTTATTTACATGGTATTTTAACCTACTTTCATTACCAAACAGCTCAAACACCTCTAATTCTTGTGGCAGCATCCAGTCAATATTTGCAAGCAGCAGCATATAATCCCTGGCAAACTTACTAATACTACTACTACTCATCTCTATCTGTTAACTCCTTTAATCTCTGTGGCAATTTTTCCATGGCCCACAAAAGTAGCTCTGGGAATAGGGGATAACCCCACCTTCTACTTATTCCTATATTAACTGACTCCATTTTATCCCTAGTCACTCTAATCCTTACCCCATCCATTAATGTAATACCATACCCTGACTTTCTGTAAGCAATGGCTCCATCCCTATCTATTCCAATGTCCTCTTACAGTGTAGGCCTGTTGTACTGAGTTAAATACCTTTTATACTTCCATTAATACAACCCTGTTTTGCCTTTCCCTCTCTTTCACTCATCCTGCAAAATTTAAATGATTGCAGAATATCCAAAACTGAAAATAACCAAGAAGCCCACATTCAGTGAGTGAAAGCGCTTATCCGTTCATGTTGCATTTGGTCCTTGGATGTTTTTACACTTATGGTTCATGTATTGTGGCATATGCTGTGAATAAACCTTTGTCTACTTACAGAAGGAGGTGGTACACTTATTGGAGTTTCCTGGCAGTTCAAAATTTAAATGATGTCTTTCTCACAAAGCTTGTCTACTTCACCTCCATTATCCTATGAAAACATCCCTCCAATCTTGTCATTATTATTGTAGCAAATAACTTTACATCTTCTTTACATAACAAGATCGATCAGTAGTTCGCTAGGTCCTCTAAAATCCCTTTCCCTTTCTCTTTAGGTAGTGCTACTACACCAGCCTCACTCATTGACCTTAAGGTTCTCTCTACCCCCATAATCTTATCAAGGACATTGTATATTACCTCCCACCCTATTCCAACTGCCTTATAGAAATGAATCAGAAACTGACCTGCCACTCTTCACTTACTGAATTGCCTCTGCCATCTCACCAATTGCTACCCATTTGTTCAAAAATTCTGACTTCCTACAGACAATGGGATAATTTCACTCCTCATAGAAACAGTACCAATCCTTGCCACACGTGTAAAATTCTGAATATCCCCATCCAAAAAATATCTATTTCCTCATTAGTATTTGCCCTCTTCTCTTCCTCCTTTCCCATTAATTGTATCCATTCATGCATCTTATTAACACCTAATCTCAGTTTTCCTCACTATACCAAACACTCTGTATCTCTCTACTTCTTCCCAATATCTGTTCTTCCTCGACCACTGTGATGCTTTTCTTAAGCGTCCTAATAAGAATACTCCACAGCTCTTCTCATGCTTCACATTGGATGCTTTTCTTAAGCGTCCTAATAAGAATACTCCACAGCTCTTCTCATGCTTCACATTGGATGCTTTTCTTAAGCATCCTAATAAGAATACTCCACAGCTCTTCTCATACTTCACATTGGATGCTTTTCTTAAGCGTCCTAATAAGAATACTCCACAGCTCTTCTCATGCTTCACATTGGATGCTTTTCTTAAGCGTCCTAATAAGAATACTCCACAGCTCTTCTCATGCTTCACATTGGATGCTTTTCTTAAGCGTCCTAATAAGAATACTCCACAGCTCTTCTCATGCTTCACATTGGATGTTTTTCTTAAGCGTCCTAATAAGAATACTCCACAGCTCTTCTCATGCTTCACATTGGATGTTTTTCTTAAGCGTCCTAATAAGAATACTCCACAGCTCTTCTCATGCTTCACATTGGATGCTTTTCACATTGTAAACAACCCTGTTGCTCCTTCAGCCTTCTTGCTTTGTCTCCCCAACCTTGATTTATCCCAGTGGCTATACACCACCAACTCTGCCCTTCATGCTTATCACAGTCTTACCTTCTTCATTTCTATTCACATCAGTCACCATCCCATGCAACCATATCACCTCTCTGATCCTCTTCACTTACCTGGATTTCACTTCTGTCCTTGGTTTTCCCACATTCTACTTCATTATAACTATTACATGGTCTATGATTATTCTTTCCAAATCCATACTCCATCAGCCTCACAACCCATTTCTTCATGTCAAGAATCTGCATAATCCATTAGCTTGTCAACATTCATTCTTACTAATAGAGTACTGTGTCACATCCCCCACCTCCTACTCCAGATGTTGTTCAGGTACTGTGTCACATCCCCCACCTCCTACTCCAGATGTTGTTCAGGTACTGTGTCACATCCCCCACCTCCTACTCCAGATGTTGTTCAGGTACTGTGTCACATCCCCCACCTCCTACTCCAGATGTTGTTCAGGTACTGTGTCACATCCCCCACCTCCTACTCCAGATGTTGTTCAGCCCTAACCTCTATGTTTCCCTTCTCAACAATTTTTAATTTTTTACACTAAATTCTACCCTGCTATTTGGTGTGTCTAACTCTGGACACAGCACTGTGTTGAAATCTCCTCCACATACCACTTTATCCGCTTGCCTTCTATACTTCTCTATAGCTTAGACATGTATATAGCCCCTCAGTACAATCCACATTCAAGCCATAACAGAATATCACTACCACTCCTTCCTTTTCATAAAGTTCGCAACAAGCAACCCATATATCATTCACCCATCTCACATCTTTCCCTTATCTGTTACCAGCATTTCTGCCCCTTCTTATCTGTTACCAAAATTCCTATCCCCTCTTCCCACACCCTTGACTCCATCCACATCCACTCAACTATACCCTTTCTACTGCAACTTTCCCAGCTCTCTTTTATTTAATTTAAGCTTCTCAAGTACACAATGTCTACACCCTTGCTAACCATTTTTTCTAAAACCCTTTCTCTCTTAATGGAGCTGCATATTGCCCCCATGTTCCAATTTGCTATGCAAACCTCCTATAACCCTGTAGACCTACCTGCCACTCTGGAGCTTGGCACACATAGGTCCTTGGCCATACCAAACTGATATAGCAATACCCTCTCTTAGTAATAGGCCAACTATACCACAGGCTATCTCATGAGTGTAGTTACCCTCTACCACAGTTCTACTAAGCCATCCACACAACCTCTTCCTTACTGTTTACCCCGAACCTTCATTGCCAAATCCCCCTAAACTTCTGAAACACTGCACCCATAACTCCACTCACTCTTATTTGCATACTAGTTACACCTCTATTTATTACAGCTGTATTGATGTAGTGCATGGAGTGCCTTGATTACCCTTAAAAAATAACTAAATAATCTCTTGGTTCAGCAATGCTATAGTGGGAGACTTGACCTTAACAATGTTTAGAACCCAGCCACTTGGGGATGCACAAGCAAGTGTATTTCTTTGTGCTGGCCCCAAGCCCAGATAAACGGGGAGGGTTATGTCAGGAAGGGCATCTGGTGTAAAATTTTTGCCACATCAATATGTGGACAACAATACAGATTTCCATACCACATCGGTCGAGGCCCGGGTTAATAATGACCGCCCCCAGTACTGTTAGTCAACAGAGTGCTGCTGGAAAGGCTACTGTTGGCTGAAAGAAAAGGAGACGAAGAGGGAGAATACATGCCTGGAGGGAGGAGGACAGCTGGAAAGTTAGGAGTGTGGAAATACAGGCAGGAACTTTGAATGTTGGCAGTCTGACTGGTAAAGGGAGAGAGCTAGCTGATACAGAAGGAAGGTTGACATATTGTGCATGTAAGAGACCAGATGGAAGGGGAGTAGGGCCAGATGTATCGGAGGTGGGTTCAAATTGTTCTACCATGGTCTGGATGAGAGGGTAAATGGGGTAGGGGGTTATCCTGTAAGAACAGTATGCCAAGAGTGTTTTGGAGGTGAAAAGAGTGTCAGATAGAGTGATGTTTATGAAGCTGGAAATTGATGGTGTGATGATGAATGTTGTTAGTGTATATGCTCCGCAAGTTGGGTGTGTGATGGATGAGAAAGAAGAATTTTGGAGTGAATTGGATGAAGTGGTAGAGAGTGTTCCCAAGGGAGAGTCAGTGGTGATTGGAGCAAATTTCAATGGACATGTTAGTGAAGGGAACAGAGGGGATGAGGAGGTGATGGGTAGGTATGGTGTTAAGGAGAGGAATGCAGACCAGGTGGTAGTGGTTTTTATGAAAAGGATGGACATGGCTGTGGTGAATATGTATTTTAAGAAGAGGGAGGAACATAGGATGATGTACAAAAGTGGAGGAAGATGAACACAGGTGGATTATATCCTATGCAGGAGGGCCAGTCTGAACGAGACTGGAGACTGCAAAATGGTGACAGGGGAAAGTGTAGTTAGGCATCATAGGATGGTGGTCTGTAGGATGACATCGATGATCAAGAAGAAGAGGATGCGTGAGGACACTGCCAAGGATCAAATGATGGAAGTTAAAAAAGGATAAAAGTAAGGTACCGTTCAGGAAAGAGTTAAGACAGGCACTGGGTGGCTGTGAAGAGTTACCAGATAGCTGGGCAGCCACAGCAGAGGTAGCAAGGGAGACAGCTAGGAAGATGCTTGGTTTAACATTTGGACAGAGGAAGGAGGACAAGGAGACCTGGTGGTGGAATGCGGAAGTAGACGAGAGTATACAGAGGAAGAGATTGGTGAAGAAGAAGTGGGATTGCCAGTGAGATGAAGAAAGTAAACAGAAATAGAAGGAGATGAGGCATATGGTGAAGAGAGAGGTGGCAAAGGCTAAGGATAAGGTGTATGGTGAGTTGTATGAAAGGTTGGCACTAAGGGGTGAAAAAAAGACCTGTACTGATTGGCTAGACAGAGGGACTGAGCTGGGAAAGATGTGCAGCAGATTAGGGTGATGAAGGATAACAAGGGAAATGTACTCACAAGCAAGGAGAGTGTGTTGAGCAGATGGAAAGAGTACTTTGAGGGGCTGAAGAATGAATAGAATCTGAGAGAGAGAGAGAACGTCGGATGATGTAGGAATTGTGAATCAGGAAGTGCAATGGATTAGCAAGGAGGAAGTAAGGACAGCTATGAAGAGGATGAAGAATGGAAAGACTGTTAGTCCAGATGACGTACCTGTGGGAGCACGGATGTATTTAGGAGAGATGGCAGTGGGGTTTTTAACCAGATTGTTTAACGAAATCTTAGAAAGTGAGAGGATGCCTGAGGAATGCAGAAGAAGTGTACTGGTACCGATTTTTAAGAATAAGTGTGATGTGCAGAGCTGTAGTAACTACAGAGGGATTAAACTGATCAGCCACAGCATGAAGTTATGGGAAAGACTACTGGAAGCTAGGTTAAGAAGGGAGGTGATGATTAGTGAGCAGCAGTATGGTTTCATGCCAGGAAAGACCACTACAGATGCGATGTTTGCTCTGGGGGGGGGTTGTTAATGGAGAAGTATAGAGCAGGTCAGAAGGAGTTGCACTTTGTCTTTGTGAACTTGGAGAAAGCATATGACAGGGTGCCTAAAGAGGAGTTGTGGTATTGTATGAGGAAGTCGAGAGTGGCAGAGAAGTATGTAAGAGTGGTACAGGATATGTACGAGGGCAGAGTGACAGTGGTGAGATTTGCTGTAGGAGTGATGTATGCATTCAAGATGGAGGTGGGATTACATCAAGGGCAGCTCTGAGCCCTTTCTTATTTGCAGTGGTGATGGACAGGTTGACAGCAGAGATCAAACAGGAGCCCCAGTGGACTATGATGTTTGCGGATGACATTGTGATTTGTAGTGAGATTAGGGACCAAGTTGAGGAGACTCTGTTGGTGTTGTATATATTTTACAATGTCCCTGCAACAAATTTTATATTGGAGAGACAAAAAGGGCATTTAAAACAAGACTTTTAGAACATGTTAGGGATATTAGGAACGCTAAGATGGATAGTCCTATAGCATTACATTTTGCAGAATTTCACAATAAATGTAGTGAAGGCTTGAAAGGGACAGTATTAGAACAAATTTGTGTTCCTATGTTCTATAATGGTAGCATGAAAACTCTTTTATTGCAAAAAGAAGCTGTGTATATTTTAAAATTTAAAGCTATGTCTTCTATTGGGCTAAATGAAGAGCTCAATTGGAAGGCATTATCTTATTAAGATGTGATTTAAATTGATTAATTGTTTAATTATTCTAGAGTTTTTGTATATAATGGCTTGTTACTGAATGTATTTTATTCTCCTTGAAGGCTTTGGCCGAGACGTCAGAGAGTTTATTCAGTTCTTATTAAATCTTTTTGGTGGATATTGTGTTCGTTGTTTGCTTTTTGGTTGCTTCCTGTTGTTCCTGATTGATGCCTACTGATCCACAGTACCACCTTCCTCGAATATTCAGAGAGAATATGGAAGGGAGCCAAATGTCTCTGGATAATTTCCTTGTGAATTCAGCTAATTCTACTAATTTAGCTGATAGAGGTGAGCGACAAGTTCCACAAAGATTATCTAATGAAGTTAACAGTGTTTGGGAAAAGTGGGAGGAAGACAGGCGCTCCCGGTCCTCGAACCCTTTTTCCTGTGTGGGTAGAAAGACACCCTTAGCTGTGAATACAGAACATAAGCTGTTGTTTGATGAACTGGAAAAATTAATGTGGAAGGAAACATCAGTTCACTACAATATCTGTGGTTTACAAAAGTATGTTGAGACTGATACCACTCCGAGGGGACTTAGAGTGTTAAAAGACCCCTCCAACCCGTTTGATTTGACTTTGGACACTGATATTGCATTTCATAAGAGGTGGGTCAATGCTGCACATATGTGTATAACCGAATGGCTACACATTCTTATTGAACGGGACCAGTTAAAGCATAAAGAACTTTGCTCTAACATAAAAAAACTGTGTTCTGATCTTACTAGTACTGTTCCGGTTTCGTTGTTTGATGAGTTTCTCAAACAAACAGACTTTAAATTAAAAGAATACGGGACCACTTTAATCAATAGAAAAAAAGGGAAGCTTTTGCACGATATACGCGATTACGAATCCAACAAGGCTTTCCACTCTAGGACAGAACGTTCCAAACGTCGGAAGCAAGTTAGGTTTCATCCGGATGTGACTGTGACTCCACTGTTGAATTCTTCGGCATCTGAAGGAGGCTATACTTCACATGAAGATGAGTGGAATGATGGCGATTTTCCAGTTCTTCCAGCGGCAGAACAGAGGGACAGATTTCAGCAAACTTTTCGTGGGGATTCCTCCTATTCCATCCCCAATGCACAGGGACAGAAACGGACATGGGAACAGTCAGCTAACCCAGGTGGGCAACGTTATGGACAGGGGGGATACAAACGGGGAAGACGCTGATGTTAATGTTGTTTATAATGACAATAATTTGTTAGATACTAAAGAGTATGTTATTAATCTTTCTAATCATGTATTTAGTGAAACTGAAATGTGTATATTGAATAGGGGACTTAAATTTGTACCTACGGTGATTACGCGTCTTCACGAAATGCATAGTGATGTTTTTGCTTTTGTTAGAAAATTACATTTAAAATATTTTTTCAGAAATGATGATTTTCCTGTTTCTGAAGTGAACGAAGAGAGTGTAGACAGTTCATTGGATAGTTTTTATTCATGTATGTCTGATACTGACAACAATGCTTATTATAGTTTTGATACGTCTAAAGTCCCTTCACAAAGCACTTTTATGCCTAACGTTTTAAATGGGGAGGTATGTCAGTTTAGTAAACCATTTTACAGAGTTAGCCTATAAGGAATTTATGAGTATTAGGTCTAATGTAGATTACAATATGTCATATCAAGAATGGAAAGTTTTATTAACTTTAAGTAGGATGGATGACATTGTGTTTAAACCATCAGATAAGGGTAATAAATTGGTAGTTATGTATTTTTCTGATTATTTAAGCATGTGTATGAAACATTTGAGTGATATTAATACATATAAAGTTGTTAATTCAGAAGTATATTATACATCTATCGACGATTATATGGATTTAATGAATAAAGGAGTGAGACTAGGTTACTTTTGCCAGTTAGATGTTAACAAAAAGTTTAAGGTGGAAGGTTGTAAAATGGCCTTGTTTTATTGCCTACCTAAAATTCATAAGAATTTGTATAGACCTCCAGGTAGGCCTATAGTTTCAGGGTCTGCTTATTTTTTTGCATAACCTAGGTGTTTTCCTACATTATTTTCTGTCTCCTTATGTTATGAAACTACCCTCATACATAAGTGATGTTTTTGACTTTTTGGATAAAGTTAAATGCATTAAATTAAATCAAAACATGTTATGGGTTAGTATAGATGTTAAGAGCTTATATACGAATATTAAACATCAGTTTGGAATGGAGGCCATTAGATTTTTTTTAGGAGATTCTCCCGTTACAGAATATGTAATTGAATTAGTTCATTTTTGTTCAACTCATAATTTTTTTGAGTTTAATAATGTTCTATATCACCAATTGCAGGGTACAGCCATGGGGGCTTCATTTGCCCCCATGTATGCTAATTTGTTTATGGGATTATTTGAGTTAGAAGTTATTTACAAGCATAAATTTTTTCAGACACATGTTGTGAAATATTTTAGGTACGTTGATGATTTGATATTTTTGGTTGATAGTAATAAGGAAGAAATTATGAAATTCTTTAATGACATTAATATTAACAAATATTCGTTAAAATTTGATGGACTGAATATTGGACATGTTATTCCATTCTTAGATGTGGTATTAGATATATCTGATGGTAAGAATATTGTCACTTCTCCTAATAAAAAATTTGAAGGAACATGCCAATATTTACATGGCACCAGTGGGCATCCTCCTCATATAATCAATGCTTTTCCCTATGGTGAAATGTTACGCATTCATAGATTATGTAATAGACCTGAAATTTTCCATAAAGAAATGAGATCTTTGGTTAATTCTTTCCTTGCTCGAGGATATAGTAAAGATACTTTGAACAAAGGCTTTATAAGATTGTTTACAGGGGTTAAACCTACAGTTGAAAAACCAATTTCTAATAGAAATGTTAATATTGTTGGGTGGGATTTAATAAGACAAAGTAATCTTAGGGAAAATAAGGATAGTATCTATTTTGTAACTACATTTGGGTGTTTCACTAAACATTTTCTTGATATAGTAAGCCGCTTTTGGCATTTTTTTGTTCCCTAAGGAATGTGAAACAATGGCTAAATTTGAATATAAAGTTTTCTTACCGTAAAGGTAAAAATATTAGAAATTTTTTGGTGAAAGCTAGGTTTGTTATGCCCTCTTTAAAATTATATAGAGAACCTGCTAGAGTTGGAACTTTCCCTTGTGGGAAGTGCAAAGCCTGTAAGCACATTGTTACTAACTTTGAATTCATTAATAATGTCAAATTTAATAGTCATGGTTTTTTTAATTGCAACTCTGTTGGTGTTGTATATATTTTACAATGTCCCTGCAACAAATTTTATATTGGAGAGACAAAAAGGGCATTTAAAACAAGACTTTTAGAACATGTTAGGGATATTAGGAACGTTAAGATGGATAGTCCTATAGCATTACATTTTGCAGAATTTCACAATAAATGTAGTGAAGGCTTGAAAGGGACAGTATTAGAACAAATTTGTGTTCCTATGTTCTATAATGTTAGCATGAAAACTCTTTTATTGCAAAAAGAAGCTGTGTATATTTTAAAATTTAAAACTATGTCTCCTATTGGGCTAAATGAAGAGCTCAATTGGAAGGCATTATCTTATTAAGGTGTGATTTAAATTGATTAATTGTTTAATTATTCTAGAGTTTTTGTATATAATGGCTTGTTACTGAATGTATTTTATTCTCCTTGAAGGCTTTGGCCGAGACGTCAGAGAGTTTATTCAGTTCTTATTAAATCTTTTTGGTGGATATTGTGTTCGTTGTTTGCTTTTTGGTTGCTTCCTGTTGTTCCTGACCAAGTTGAGGAGACCCTGGAGAGATGAAGATATGCTCTAGAGAGGAGAAGAATGAAGGTCAACAGGGCTAAGACAGAATATATGTGTGTGTGAATGAGAGGGAGGACAGAGGAATGGCGAGGATGCAGGGAGTAGAGTTGGCGAAGGTGGATAAGTTTAAATACTTGGGATCAACAGTTCAGAGTAACAGTGAGCATGGAAGAGAGATGAAGAAAAGAGTGCAGGCAGGGTGGTGTGGGTGGATAAGAGTGTCAGGAGTGATTTGCGACAGACGGGTACCAGAAGGAGTGAAATGGAAGGTCTACAAGATGGTAGTGAGACCAGCTATGTTATATGGGTCGGAGATGGTGGCGCTGATGAAAGGACTGGAGTCAGAGCTGGAGGTGGCAGAGTGAAAGATGTTAAGATTTGTATTGGGTGTGACAAGGATGGACAGGATTAGAAATGAGTATATTAGAGGGTCAGCTCAAGTTGGATGGTTTGGAGACAAAGCCAAAAAGGTGAGATTTCATTGGTTTGGACATCTGTTGAATGCTGGGTATATTGGGAGAAGGATGCTAAGGATGGAGCTGCCAGGTAAGAGGAAAAGAGGAAGGCCTAAGATAAGGTATATGGATGTGGTGAGAGAGGATATGCAGGTGGATGGTGAGACAGAGCAAGATGCAGAGGACAGGAAGAAATGGAAACAGATGATCTACTGTGGTGACCCCTAACAGTTGCAGCCAAAAGAAAAAGAAGAGGGGTGCTTAACAATTGTTAAGCACCCTCTAGGTGCTGTTAAAATTGCAACTGCTCTAAAAGCAGGCAGTACTGAGCAGTAAACAGGAGCAGCAGGACATGAAACAGCTTTGTTTCAACTCCCATTTCTGCCTTCTGTCTGATGCAGTACAGAAAGTATTTTGAATTCAATTGTTTCCCTTAAACAGGGAATATGTAAGATGTCAACCACTCCCCCAGTACTTTACCGGCTTTCAAATCCAGAACAACACATCCTTTTTTTTTAATCTTACTTTTAATTAATTTGTAGTAAATGGGGAAGATAAATCTCCATGTACTACAAATAATTATGAATGGGTCACTGGGTCATAACCCTGTATTATGTGTACTTGACATGGATGCTAAAATTCATCTCTCGTGCTTTCCTCTCAAGGTGAATTTCATGGTATCCATATCTTGAACACATTATAAAGCAGTTATGATCTCTGAACCACTCATAATCCTGTATGTTATGCATAGATTTATTCCCTGTACTCTTGTGCAAATATTTATTATAATTTTGCATTGTAGGCATAAAATCCTGTTCGAACCTCTCTTTGTACCTAGATAGACAACCGCATAAATGAAAACTGCATGACCCAGTGTCCATCACACTACAGCATGTCATCACAATTAACAACTTTGTTCAGTAAACGCTTCTTAGCTAGATGTCCTGTTCTTTGCAGAAGTCCTTTTTGAAGACTAGCACAATTTAACCTTACAAGTACTTAACAAACGATCTACATTACCTAGTTTAGAATACAGAATTATTGATACTGTTAGCAGATTCCCAGGTAAACCACCTTTTAAATGTTCCTGGTAGAAAAAAGGGCACTAAGATCTATGGCCCTCACAAGGTGTGCTTTTGAATACTGACATATAAAGTTGTTATATATATTTCCATTGTTTAATGATCAGAAGAACAATAAGCAACTACAAATAACAAGACAATTCCCCATATCTGTACGTTATTATTTTTATGCAGCCTATTCTTAAATTGCTTTCAATTGCAGTTATCTGGCCAATGTCCAGACCTTTTCTTCACTCTCCTCTTACCTTCAGTCTTTTTGCTGATTATAGCATAATCACCCATACTTAACAGTTCTTCAATACCCACTCCTGAAATCATTTCTCATCTTTTCCTCTTCCTTATCACTCTTTGCACTATCCATCAGTCCTTCCCCTTCCTCTATTCTTGCCTCAGCATCTCCTGAATGGCATATAAACAGAAAGGCTTTTCTGCTTTTTCTAGCACAGCAGCCCTATGTTTCCTTACCTTTATTTACTTAAATTTCAGTTTCACCTTTCATCATTTGGCCATACCAGACTGCACCTTACTCATCTGAATGGAGGGCTCCCCTGTCCTTGTCATCTGCACTCCTTTTCCAACATCACAACTTTTCTTCTTGGGCAACTACTTCCCATGCACCTCCTCCCTATGCTGGGCTGGATATACCGTCTTCTCCTCCTTTACCTCTACATTAAAAAGCCATTATCTTACTGGGGCCACTAATACACAAAGTGCAACCGTCTGGCTTCATTCCACCTCTCACAAGCCTCCCTCAATAACTGAGGCACATTTGTATCTAATACCACAAACCTCCAAACTCTACCATCACTTGCTTGAGTCTCATTAAGGTATATCCCTCTTGTGTGTCAGGTGCCTTCCAAATCTCTTTACCATGCCATGAGGTATCTATAGCATAATCTAGCATAATCTTTGAGTCAAGTAGGTGTATATTTTCACTTAGACAATATCCGTTGATGATGACAACAGGCAACTGATTTTTGTCCACTAATTTTCTTTCTTCATTTCCTTCCTTTCTTTGTTTTGCAAATTGTACAAGTATTTTAATTGTTTTGCTGATGTTATGAATTTGAGTATTTCATAAACATCTATCTTTTTTTAACAAAAGGTACAGATACAGGTTCCTTAGCTACAATCTCCTTAGTAGGTCACATGTCTCCGGTAACAAACATGCAGGAACTCTCACTGCTCAGTGATCTTCTGTCTCTGTCTCACAGCTTTCACTCTTGTTTGAGCTACATGTCTGTTCTGAGGCAAACTATCATCCATGACTGTTGCATAACATATAGAGGTCTACATTTTGGGCCACACTTGTGAATCTATCTGTACATTTCATATCCAAGTAGAAAACTAATCAGCTATGTGCTTTTGTTAAAATTTGCTTGAGAAGCCATACTTTTTTGGATTCTTGACTTCCAGTCTAGTTGAATAAAGCCAATTCAAGTCAAGACTGACAACTAGCACAAGTAAGGCTATGAGCTACTCCCTGTGGTAAATGATTTGATTCCCTCAGTGTTCATCTGCCTGCTATATGACCATGAGCAAATCACTCAACCAAACAGTGCTTGGGGCAATTGGAAATTCGGAATAGGCTTTTCAATGGTCTCCTGGACCTCATGCCTAGTAACCACATATGAACCTGAATATAAGACATAAGCATTTTCTATGCCATGACATAAAACCATTGTTACTGGGGGGTGGAGGCAGATTTGGCAAATAAATAAATACACTGACATTTTTATTTGGCAATAACGCAAAACATTGTCAAGGTTGTTTCCAAGGTATCACCTTTCATTTTCTTCATCTTTTCCTTTAGCTTTTGTGCAACCCTGTCTGTCATGGCATTAGAAGAAGAGCTCCCTAGTAAAATATTGGCACACAAAATGCTAAGTACCGACACACAGGGAAAAAAGATTGAAAATACATAAGAGTGAATCTCAGACTTCTCTCTTCTCCTTTAAACATATTTTTTGCATGAAGTAAAATCCCTCTGCACCCCCCAATGTGTGGGGGTCCTCCCCACACTTCTCAAACTTATATATACCAACTCTGAGATCTCTATACCTTAGAAAAAAGGGAATATTCTGGAAAATGGCTATATTGGCCTTAGTATATGTGAATTTGGGTTTTTTTTTTTGGCCCTTCAGTCTCCGTGTTTCGGGATTTGCACTAACGGATCACAAAATTTCAAATGGACACCTAGAAGACACATGAACTTAAGAAGAAGTTGCATGCCAGATTTCATTTAAAGTTTGTAAATTCTACAGTAGTGAAACAAGTTCCATTTGAGTACTCCTGGAATACCATGAATGCTGAATCTTTTTTTTTATATTTCAATAACTGCACACAAATTTGAATTATTCATGATGTACACATCTATTCACTTTGAAAGAGCATCTGTCAAATTAAATACATTCTTCCCGGGAATGGCTGACAAGGTCTACATGCAGTCAAAACAATAGCTTATTAAGACATTCCCATAGCTGTAAAAGTGGGTTTGTTAGTGATTTGTTTTATGCTTAACATCCATTATATGGCTTTAAATATTTTTTTTACATCATGATCAATGCCACGTTACCACTCACAGGTCTTGTTAAATTTAGGATGGCTTAAAACAACACGTTCAATATTATAGAATGAACTTGTGGAGGAACTATGACTCTGGACCCCACAATACCCACCCATCTCTGACATGGTTAGTACACTGAAACAATGAGGAGTAAACCTTGGTTCATCTATTTACAGGCTAGCTTTTCTAAACATATTCATAAATTTGTGAAAATTTTTTATCAGTCCATTGTTTAATTTGTTTAGTGGTTTGTGTCAAAACAGCAAGGACACAAACATTGCATTAGCTAAGAATATATCATAACCAATATATGCAACACATTAAAAAGGGCATTTTTTGCAGAGGACAAGCCATTTGTACCCCCTATGAATGGGCATTGCCACCAGCCCCTTACTTAAATATACTAACTCAGTGTTCATCCAACCATGGAATAAGGTCAAACACCCTAAAAGTTGAAACATATGTTGATACCTGCTGGTAGTGTTTTGCCATTTCAGATGCTAACAGCTGACACCAACCAACATCAAAGAACAACAAAATTAAACCACCCCCCATATACAAAGAGGTCCGTCATTCTTGCATAACTATTTTACTGCAAACAGAAATACTGAAGATGCACATGATCTAAACCATGGCACGTCAGTACAGATTCATTACATATGCCAGTCAACTGTCTGACTTTTGTGTTAGTGGTTCAGATATTAAATGATCAGAAGAAGCAATATGCATCATTTGTTCAATTTATATTTGTGCATTAATCATGACATCCAATATTGACAGGTGTGTTCATATATGTCGGGATTTTATGAAACATGCTACCTACTTAGTGCATTGGCATTAGTATGCCATTTTTTGTGATCCCTAGACAGTTTTATACTTAAGTTCTCTGATTAACACTGCAAACTTTTGTACTCTTGGTGAACCCATTTGCTAAACAGGTTTCCTTTTGTTAAACAATATAATCAGTAATCTGTGATATTTGTCATCATCATCAACCTCGTTTCCCCAGTTCTACATTGGGTTGGGATATAATGTCAAATGTCACCACAACTCTTAGTTCAGACCCACTCTCCACAGTGATGCCTAACTTTTGCAGGTCTTCTTTCACACAATCCAGCCGTCTCTTGGCTGGTCCTTGCTTTTTCTTGCCTATTTTCTGTTTTTCCTAAATTTTCTTTACCAAATCATTTTCTGCTTTCCTGCACCTGTGATTAAGCCATTGCAATCTGTTCTTCTTGACCTTCTCTATGATTGGAGCTACTTTGGCTTCTGCTTTCATATCATCATTTTTTTGTCTTTCTGAAAACGTGCATCTTACCACCCATCTTAGGCACTTCATCTCCATCACCTCAAGTTTGTTCAGCTGCTGTGCCTTCATTGCCCAGGTTTCTGTGCCATACAGAAACACTTGTACTACTGTTTGCATACCTTAATCTTCAGCTTCTTTAGCATCCTTTTGTCACATGCTACTCCTAATAGTTTGTGCCAGATGGCTGTAGCACCTCTGACACATGCACTGGCTTCCTCATTCAGACTTCCCTTCTCTTGAACCACCCCTCCCAGATCCTTGAAGTTGTTAACCTAATCCACTATTTCCATTCTATCTCACCTTTCATCTTCTCCTGTTTTCCTTAATTTGTTGCAATGGCCACTATCTTGTCTGTACTCATTTTCATGCCATGTGCCTTCAGCTTTGCATTACAGTCATCTATCATTTGCTGGCATTCTTGTTCAGTCTGCTTGTAGTGCCCCATCATCTGTGTATAGCAACCCTGTTACCTGTCACTCAGAACCTGTTGGCTAATGTGGCACATCATCACTACTAAAAGGAGTGAGCTCAGAGCTGGGAACCCCTCTCTGAGTCTGAACACTGTTGATAATGTGCCATCGGGTCCTTTTACATGTCCTGCACTACTTCTACCCATGACTGTTGGGCTTCAGACCATCACAGGACTGACCAAGTCAGCTTTCTTGAGACTGTATCATATGTTTTCTCCAAGTCTAAGGATGCCCAGTTGGACTCTTTCTTAATCTCCAACTTCTTCTCCACTATTGGTCTCAATGCAAACATTGGGCTAGTTGTACTGCATCTTGATTTGAATCTTAATTTCTCGTTTTACTTTATGTATTCATTTATCACCAAGTCTCTCAACCATTTCCATGCAGTGTGATATGAATTTGATACCTAGGTACTGCCCACAGGTTTACCATGAGAAGTTTGAAGTTGAACCAGACTCCATCGAATGATGGAATTACCGACCCACTTTTGCTAAAACAACAATGTCACATTCCAACATTGTCAAAATACGACTCGCTGTAAATCTCAAAACAGGCTTTAACATGGGTCGAGATGGGGGAGAGATTTGTACTTCGATAATGTCGGGTTAGACATTGTTGTCGTTTGTCCTCCGGACTTCGACTGAAGTGGGTTTGACTGAATGCACTTCAAACTTCTAATGCCAAACCCTGCCCACAGTTATGAATGAACCCTTTCGTCTTACTTCTTCAGTAATCTGGGATATGTCTTTCTCTCTATACTGTGATGAGTACCCTCAGGACTCATCTCCCCCAACACACTCAGCATCTTGAGCATATCTGAGCCTGCTGTTTTTCCTGACTTTATTTTATTTGCTGCTCTTACTTTTTCTAGGATATGTTCTTTCTCTTTCATCATAAGCCGTGCAAGCGGCAGTACAGCTTCTGTGAAGTTTTCTTCATTCAGAAGCTTCTTGAAATACTCTTTCCATCTGCCTTTGCAATATGTAAGTATAAATGGTAAAAAATAATGGCCATGCAAATATTTATGCAGTACTATAGTTGCAGTCCAAAATGTAAGCCTAATCCTTCCTAGCCCATTTATGTATACATTTTCTCAGCAGGCATTTGTGAGGAAAGCATAAAAAGTAAGTGAACACCCCCACCAGAGGTGACAACATATTGGACCTGGTCATCATCAACATGGGCGACCGGTGTTCCACACCGGAGGTCAACCCCTCGCTGGTTAGATCAGACCATAGACTAATCACTCTGGATATTCACATTCCGCCCCCACCCCCAATCAAGGAAACCACAGTGAAAAACTTTTCAAAAGCAAACTTCACATTACTCAAGACTGAGATGGAAAGGTTCACAGCCCCCATGCTAAAGGACAACGATGCCCAAGCTGCTGAATCCCTTACAAAGGCACTATATGAGCACCTGTAAGAATGCATGGATCGTGCTATTCCAAGCAAAACCAAGACTCACTCCTCCAAGAAAAGGAAACCAGTCTGGTGGACCCCTGCCATAAACAAGCTATAAAATAGAAGGAGGACACTAGTACAGAAGAGTAAAATCCCAAGAAGGAAAGACATCCCTGATCAGTATCAGCAAGAAACTATGATCCCTCATAAAATCATCCAAGGCTAGCTTCGAAAGAAAAATTGCCAAGGACTCCCAAGATAACTACAAAGCATTCTTCAGCTAAGAACCTAAGTGGAAACTCTCAGATCTGCTCTGAGTTAGTGCAGAATGGCACAAAATACACTGAACCGACTGATATTGCCAACATTCTGGCAGACAGGTTTAGTGCAAACTTCACCCCCCTCTCACCCCCTAAAGGGCCCATAACCATACCAGAAGAATGTAGAGCCCTGGCAATCACTGACACACAAGTTAAAACAGCCCTATCCAAAGCCAAAAACACAGCTTCAATGGGACCGGACGGTGTCCCAGGCTGTGTCTTACACGAGCTCCAAAATGAACTAACCACTCATCTAAACACACTGTTCAAACTTAAACACTCTACAGGCTATGTACCCAATGGAGTGGCGTGCAGCAACAGTTATCCTGCTCCACAAAGGAGGAGCCACAACGGACCCTGGGAACTATCGCCCTATAAGCCTGACTAGCCTGGTCTGCAAGGCTATGGAGCGCATCATCATGGAACTCATTAACAGAGACATTGCGAACCTCCAAACATTGGACCCTACAGTTTGGCTTTGTTAAGGGCAGATCATGCCTGCTAAACCCGGTGGACTTCTTTGAGACAGTTACCAAGGCTTTAGACGAGGGAAAGGAGGTCCACACAGCCTACCTAGACCTCGCAAAGGCTATTGACACCATTCCCAATTCTGGTATTATAGACAAGCTCACCAGCCTGAACATAAACCCCTACGTCACGAAATGGGTTGCCAGTTGGCTTATGGATAGAACCCAAACGGTGAGAGTTACAGGCTCTAGGACCGACTCTTAACCGGTTACAAGTGGTGTCCCCCAGGGCTCAGTCCTGGGACCCCTTCTGTTTAGTATATACTTCTCAGAGGTACAGGCAAGCACAGGAGGACTATGGCTGACTAAGTTTGCAGACAACTGCAAACTGGGGGCCATAATTGACTCTCCGGCTGATACAGACATCCTCCAGAAGGGTCTCACTGAGACGGATACCTGGTGTCAAAATCATGGCCTCAAGCTAAATGCCAAAAAGTGCATAGTCATCCCCTTTGGAAAAAATAAACTACTCGCAAACTACCACATACGTGGTAGTCCCCTAAATACAGAAAATGTAATAAGGGATCTGGGGACTCAAGTAGATAGTAATCTCTCCTTTGATGATCATATTGCCAAGGTGATTAGAAAATCCTTCTATGTGGCCCACCTAATCACAAAAGGGTTTGCATCTAGAACAAAAGAGGTTATTGTGCCCCTCTACTCATTACTCATCAGACCCATCATAGAGTACAATGCCCCATTTGGGATGTACCTTACAAGACACCTGCAACAGCTGGAAAGACCACAGAAGTACCTCACCAAGAGGATTACTGGCCTCAAACAGATGCCCTATGCAGCCCAACTGAAGAATCTCCAGCTGTACTCGGTTGCATACCGCTTACTCAGAGGTGATCTCTGCCTGACATACAAGGCCATGTCCAACCCAGAATTGATGGACATACTCCACCTAAAAAAAAACAAATCCCCGAGAACCACATGCTCTAGGGATCTAAACCTCACTACAATGATAAACAGGACATGCTGGAGGGTTAGATTCCTGTCACAGAGCTTCCCCATGCTTTGGAACAGGATTCCAGTCTACATTAGGCAGAGCACCTCACTAACACTCTTCAAGAGAAACCTTGACGAGTGGATGGGAAACAGAAAATTTACCCTGGGGATCACTGCAGTAGCTCTGCTGGACAGAGGCACAGGGAACTAATGGCTCTGCTGGACAGAGGCACAGGGAACTAATCTAAGGGAGCAGCGAAAGCCAACACATTCTGGCTAGGCTTATAGATGCCCTCGGGCAGATAGCCTAGTACTTACCTATGAAGCTATTTTCATTACAATCAGAAATTTTGTGCGAAAATAAAGTTCCTAGACCATTCAATGAAGGAGTTGTAGCATGCTGAGCCACTGAATTTATAAAAACTGTATAAAGTTTTGTAAAAGTTGTGATATAGCAACATGTTGATGATAAAAATGTTTATGCATCCTCAAATTCTCACAGAATGCATATCTTATTAGTAGAGCATAGGGATGTTCTCACAGTGGTTCCCAAAGCAATTAGCCAATTACATGGACTGAACTGCCAATTATCTCAGTATAAAAGAGGGTAGCATGGGAAGTTAGTTAGTTAATGAAGGAACAGTAATGAAGTGCTGAAAAGAAGACCTGTCAGAGTGGACTGTTAGAAAGGCCAGTCATGGCTAATGTGGGCAATGTAACTGGTTGACTCTGCTTGGTAGATGTGCCTACTTTTGAATCTGAGATAGCGGCCCAGAAGAGAGATCTATGGCCTTTGAGCGAACTGTTGGAGTATCTGAAATTAAAGCTGAGAGTGGATTTTAGGAATGAACCCTCCAGCCTTGCACTATCCTGCTAGCTGTGAGACAGCCTGAAAGGACTAATAAATTGTTTAACAATTGCAAATGTACTGTTTCCAAGGCCAAGTGAGCCACTCTTTTACTTTGAAAATTAAATAAATATGAGTTTTTGTGTATGTTTTGTCTGCAATGTTTCCTTTGGTCTTACATGGCATAAGAAAGGATCGACATTCTTCCAGGTGAATAATGATCAAGCACATCAGCAGGCAATAGCAATGTTGTCAAATTTTAAAATGCCGTTTCCTGTACCTTTCCCCATGTCTTTAACATGTTTGCATAATAAATTATGGGAGGCATTTAATATGGTTGTTAGGTTTGGTGATAACCTGTCATTACAATTAAGTGAGCCAACATTTGCTTTTATCTAATATTTGTAGAATACGGATCCTTCTTAATCACTTTTACTTTTGTCTCTACAGAATGTAGGTCACCTCCTTGCAAGCTATAGGTCCCACTGTATAACCCAGGAAACCCTTACCATGTATTTAAACTTATTGAAACACTCACCATTCAACCCAATACCATATTCATGGGCAACTCTAATTACCCCAATATTAACCTATTAACTGGGAATCCTATACGACACCAAATGTACAGGCAAAGAGTTTCCTGGATTTTCTAAACACAAACTCCCTGGACCAGACTGTTTATACACCAACCAGGGGTACAACCATGCTGGATCTGGTCCTCACTAATATGGGAGAGTGCTGCACACCCCCTAGTGTAATATCTTCTCTGGTAAGGTCAGACCACAAATTGGTCTCCTTTGAAGTAAAAATAAAACCTGGACCCCCAGCTAACCCAGGAATAATCAGGAACTACTCTAAGGCTAAATTCCTGCTATTAAGTGATAACCTGGCAAAATTTAAAGCCCCCATAAACCCTGACAACACTACTGCTTATCCAGAACTGTTCACAGAAACCCTATACAAGCAAGTTAATAGCTGTATACAGGCAACTGTACCCACCAGGAAGAAGTACAGACCTAATTAAAAAAAAAGCCACCCTGGTGGAATCACAGAATCAGTAGGCTGTATAACAAAAGGAAGAAAATCATGGCAAACGTAGGAGGTGCAACACCCCAGAAAGATAAAAGCACTCTCACCAAACTAAACAAACAATTCAGAGGGCAAATAAAGTCAACCAAAGCCAAATTTGAGGTAAACTTGGTCTCCCAGGCCAAGGACAGCCACAAGGCATTCTTTAGCTATGTCTGCAACCTCGAAGGCAATACGCAATTGTGTGCAGAGCTCATTGTAAATGGAGCCACCTAAACTGAGCCAGAAGATGCAGTAAACCTAATCTCTGACAAATTCAGCTCTAACTTTATCCCTCTCTCTCCCTCAACCTTCCCTCAGGAAATACCTCAAATATAAGTCTCCCTGCTATCACTAGGGAACAGGTCTTTAATGGTCTCTATGAGGCCAAGAACACTACATCATTAGGCCCAGACAATATTCCAGGATGCCTTCTAAATAGCATGAAACATGACCTATCAGGCCCTCTGGAATTGCTATTAAACTGTATCCTCCCAATAGGCTTCATGCCTCATGAATGAAGAACCGCAACAGTCATCCCACTGCACAAAGGTGAGCCATCTACAGACACTAGAAACTACAGACCCATAAGTCTCAATAGTCGTATATGCAAAGCCATGGAAAGAATTATTATTGAAATGATCAATAATGATATAGTAAACCTCCAGACACTGGACCCAACCCAATTTGGTTTCATCAAGGGCAGGCCATGCCTACTCAACCTGGTGGACTTCTTTGAGAAGGTCACCAAAGCAAATGCCAAAACAATGCATAATAGTATTCTTTGGGAAGCCATTCACCCTGGTAACTATCCTATTGACAACATACCCCTTAGAGTAGACTCAGCAGTCAGGGACACACATATATAGTAATCTACCCTTTGACCATCACATCTCTACAGTAGTGCAGAAATCATTCTATGTCTCGCAATTTATAAACAAAGGTATGGCATCTAGGTCCAAGGAAGTAATTGTTCCACTGTATTCATCATTCATCAGACCTATCATAGAGTACAGTGCCCCATTTGATATGTGCGTAAGCAGGCATCTCCAACAACTGGAACTCCCACAAAGGTTCCTCACTAAAAGAATACAGGGCATAAGTAAAATGTCCTTTGCAGACCAGCTCTAGGCCCTGTCCCTATATTCTATTTCCTACAGGCTTTTGAGGGGAGATCTATGCCTGGCATACAGGGCATTGTCAGATCCCACTCTGATGGACCTCCTGCATATCCACAAAACAAACAGCACCATAATTACCCATTCTAAAGACTTAAACCTTGCCTGTGATATAAATGGGAACTGCTGGAGAGACAGGTATATATATCAGTGACTATCCCATCTCTGGAACAGGCTCCCCATCCATGTGAAGCAGAGTTCCTCCCAAACACTATTTAAGTGTAAGTTGGACAAGTGGATGGGAAACAGAAAATTCATTCCTTTTTTGGCACCTATGTCTCTAATGGACACATGCAGCTTGTAAATGGATCATCACCCAGGCCCCTGCTTGTAAATGTTTCATCTTCCAAGCCCCTGCTTACACTTATCAAGGGTATCAGAACTTGTCAGAGATTTGGGATGCATGGCTAGGCTTAAAAATGCCCTTGTGGTCATTCGTTTAGTAAACACCTATGAACCTATGTACCTATGTGCACTTATATATTTGTTTTTTATTAATCAGGGTAAAGCACTGATCCACAGTGAGCCTTTTCAAACTCAGCACAGTATCACTTGCTCAGAGACCATAATATGCAAATAGAAACTGAAGGAATCTGACCATGGACTACAGGAAGCAGGTCATTAATAGCTCCTAGCCTCAGCTGTCCAATGTAACTGCCAGATGACTACTGTCAGCTGCAGTAGACTGCATATACGACACGTTCCATGTATTGTACTTCTGTTTAAATGAAAAACACATTTGCTACTTCTAAGACATCATCTTGTATCCTCCAATATTCTCAATGCTTCCTTTAAGCTCTACAAGTGCAACTATAATTCAGGTAAATTGCATTATGTGACCCACCTTGTAACAAAATTTCTACAGTCCACTGAAATGTAATAGGTGTAAATCCATCCATCCATCCATCCATCCATCCATCCATCCATCCATCCATCCATCCATCCATTCTCAGCCCCTTTTTCCCATTTTTGCACATGAGGTTGGGGTGTCAGTTCAACAGTGACAATCATCTCGAGCCAAGGTTCACAGTGCTGGGTGGCTAGCGCTGCCGCAGATAATAGGAAAAAATGACTCTCTAAAAAGGAAACAGCCATAATTATACAATAAAAGGTCATTTCTATCCCAAAAATTTGCACACTGATTGGACACCCTAATCAGCATGTTCGTTTTAAATAGAGGATATCCCAATAGAAAGAAGTCCAGTTGCTTAACTATTACTTAGTGTCCGGACTTTCTATTAGGATATGTTAACTTCAGGTATTTTAAGAGGGACAGAGCAAAATATGAGACAAAAAAAAATCAATCATTCTGCAAAACACTTGCAGTTAAAAGGTAAAGTACTGGTAATATAACCGATCTTAATCTTTTTAACCTTACCTGTCAAATGTCCAGACTTTAGTAGAATGTCTCCCATTACCCTTATATGTTTGCCCTGTCCCTTGAGCTTCAGATAATGCTATTATTTTAGAAAAGTAAATAATAATTAAAAAAAAAACAAAAAAAAAAAACAGGGGCAAACTGATATCAGTATGCTGTTTTTCATGGCAGCTCCCAGGCACTGTACGGATGTGCTGTGCAAGCTTGCAACCATATGTACTATACACATGCACAGTGCATCAGTAAAGCATTAATAAGGTGGAAGAACAATAAAGTGCCATTGGCATTATTTAAGAAAAGTAAGCAATTTCTTTCTTAAATAATGTCATTATATAATAGCAATAACCCACTCCTGGATGTGGGTATCACAGGATTTGCCAATAGTCGCCTTTGTTTGATCACTTGGGCTTTGCCATCATAATCAAACCAAACCAACCATGGGTAAATCCTGTAATATCCACACTTAGTCATGGGTTACTGCTAAAGTATACATTTCATCATGCATACTTATAAACAAGTACTAGAAACAAATTTGTTGAAAGGATGGTTTCAGTCTTGTAAACCTCTGTTCTATACAAACAATGCAAATGGGCGCAGTGTGGTGCGGGGCTTACTGTTCACTCAGTTCAGCAACAGAGTTTCACCAGTCGTTTCTACTGGGGTGCCTTCTTCTGGAGTTGCATGTTCTGTCTGTTGTTGTTCGCGTGGTTTCCGGTACTTCCGTTTCCTCCCACATTCCAAAGACATGCATCTGGGACATTTCTCCCCGCCTCACCTGAAAACAGGCTATGTGGAACCTAGTCGGACTTTCCCGGTCAACAAATGATAAATAAATAAATAAATAAATAGTTCTTCCACTCAGGGTACTTAGCTTACTAGGTTAATTTATAACCTACACATAACATAATAGTTCCTTCAGGTTTCACTGTGGACATCACAGAAGCACCCCTTCTGAATATTTCAAATGAGTTTTTTTCTTTTTTTTTTTTTCTTTTCAAAATCTATTTATATACCTTAGCATGTATAGCATAAACCCAGGCTAGACATCTACTAGAACCTTCATCAGGGCTCTTCATTCCACTGCATCTATTGTTATATATCTTGTGTTTAAACTGTACAGAACAGTGCTAACCTTCTGTTGTTTTGAAAACATTTAATACAAATGTCAATATCTGAAAATGTGCTCTGGCTGGAGTCCTGCTGGAGTAGGGCGTGCTTACTGATCACAGAGATGACTTTTTCCTAAAGTATTATAACCCCGAGCATCAGATATACACAATTCTCCTAGGTTCTCCTACAGTATTCTTGCATTATAAGGGTTCAGGATCACAAGCTGTCACAGCTGATCATCACATACCAGCCTTCCTTATACTTTAATTAAAAAATATATGGATTTTACAGATATCACATGTGATATACATGACCTTGTGTGGATTACAGTCCTCACCAGGTTAACAAAGTACAATCAGTAATAATAGCCAGACAAAGATTAAATTCAAGCACTTGCAATCTGACTGCTGCAAATGCTTTATTTAGTAAGATAGATTTCTCTAACCTCTTGCCCTTTAGTGGAACACTCTGTACTGCAGTTGCCTCTTAATCTTTTAACTGTTTCGTTGGAACATGCTCTGCTTTGTGAGCAATGTCATAGCTTCACACTTCATTTTCAGCTATAGAAAAGGCTTTGATTTTTTCTTTCTTTCTTGCTTCAAACACATAGTACTGAGCACTTTACAAATACAGAGGACTAGAACATTTTTGAACAAGTTATATTATTGAACAGGTATACTTTTTCCATGACTGGCCTCTGATTTCAGCTGATACAGAAACATGGATGCTGAAGTGAGTGAATATCCTGTTTCTCTTAAGTTTCTCTTTTCATTGGTTATTAGACAAGTAGCTATGCCTTCATTAATAACAGCTTAGTTTTTTTTTATCCCAACCAAAGTTGTCTTTTATCTGTGCACTGTGTTTTGGAATTTCTCAGTCACTTCACTCCTTAATTGAATGCATCCACAATTGTCTCTGTGAAAGATTATTCACTTATTTATTTAGTCATTTTTGGTGACCTGCTGGCTGGCTACCACAGGCCAAAAAGATCTGTTTTTGCTACATGGATTATAGTCATCAAGATAGCAGATAAAATATATGATTCAGAAATAAATATTATAAGCACAGATGTCTACCAGTAAAGATCTGTGGCTCATAGGCTTACAGGTAATTACTAGGCACTACATCTACAGATCATTACAAGCCTAGCTAATAAGCCATATTCAGATGCCCCCTCTTGCTTCATATGGGGGGGGGGGGGTAAAATACCCTGGGGAGAATCTAAGCCTGTCTAGCCAGCTATGTAGGTTTACCTCGAAGATGGCAAGAGTGCTAGGGTACCTGACAGGTAATGGAAATTTGTTCCAGAAGTGGGCAATACATTGAGATATGAATATATCACACCCTGTCATATTTATCTGTTGGTGAAGGTTTAGGCTGTTTAACTGGATATTTGAGGAACCATTTTTTTTCTTCAAAGGAAGAGAAGTCAAGAAGGGAAAGATCTTTCATGACTTGAAAGGGTGGTAATGGATCTCCAGAAAGGAGTATGTAAAAGACCAAGTACAGGAGAGGGGTGCAATTCTGTCTGGATAACTGCAAGTATTGAAGCCATTGATCTGTTTAGTTACAAATCTCTGAGGTCTGTCAAGTTGAGTGACATGTTTAATCAAATAGATGCCAAAAGGGGCATTGTATCCAATAATGGGTCTGATGAGAAATAAGTAAAGGGAAATTACAGCTTCTTTAGATTTAATGGAGAAGCCTTAGAAAATTTGATGAGCCAGATAAAATGATTTTTGAACTACTAAAGAGACATAATGATCAAAAAGATTAAGTATTAAAAACAACAGGGCCTAGACCAATAACAGTGTCTGATTAGAGGGATGTGTTGCCTACATGGTATGATGTGTATACATTTTGTTTATCAAAATGAGCTAGGCTACATTTTTTTTTCATATTTACTTTAAGATTGCTCCCCTGCATCAATTCTAAACATAGTCTAACCCATTTTAGACCAATTGTGATTTCACGGAGGAATGAATAACAACTTTCAGGTAACATATGAATAAGTAAGTTCACAGATGATGCAAAGGTTGGATCTTTAGTGACAAACTTTAGAGAGGAAATGGGTATGCAGACGTTTAAGGATGCACTTTACTGAAGGTCAGTAACTAAAGATATGACATGCTAAGAAATCCAAAGCAGTATACGTTGGTATAAACAATTCTGGTTGTCAGTATGCACTAAATAATAAGATCTTGTCCAATGAAGATAGGACAAGGGCTCTAGTAGTCATATTGATAGCCATCTTACGTTTGGTGCTCATATATCAGTTATCATCCAGAGATGTTACTCTGTTGTTAAAGACATACTACTGTATATTGTATTTCATGTAGGGGTGCGAGGTCTTTATTTGCTTTGTATAAGTCAGTGTTATGACTCAATATTGAGTGTTATGCATTGGCTTGCATCTATAATTGTTATCAGATTCTTAAGCTTGAAAGAATACAAAAGTATTACACTTGATAGATAGCTAAAGTTAAACACCTTAGTAACAGGAAAAGGTTGCAGCAGCTATTTCTAGTTTGCACAAACTACGGGTTACTTGGGGTGACCTGATAGTTAATGTAAATGTTTTTAAAATGCTAATTTTGCAGCAATATTGGAAATTTGAGTTCATGCATCACTTATTAAAGACTAGGAACAGCGATAATTTTGTGAATGTGCCTTTTCTAGGGATGGTTTTGAAGAGAACGTCATTCTTCCACAGAACTGATTATGGAATGCATGTTCCTTATGATTGGGAAAGCTACTAGCCTTTTGACCCTTTGAAAAAATGTCTTGATGACTGGTTTGGAATAAAGATCTACGACCCTCTGCCCATTGGTTACAAATTCTGTGAAGGCCTCTAAGGAGACTCAAAGTTTAATTTACATTCATTGACCACCCATTTTACAGTTATCTGCAAACTTAGATAACCATTGCCTGGGACTTTTAGCTTGAAGGTCATATAAACAGTTTCCAGATAGGAGATAGCACATCAATGAGCTTGTGGTACCCATTAGTAACTTTTTGGCTTTCTAAAGTGATTCCTATGATTCTAATGACAGGGGTTAATTGGGACAACCAGTTAGCTTTCTAAAGCACAACATATAGGTTTATATTCAGATTTATAAGTCTGGCAATAATTTCTGCATAGGGAATAATATGCTGTATGTACTTCAAAACCATTATCCACTTTTTTCATTTTCAAAAAATGTATGGGGTTCTTGAAGCAAAACCTGCCTTTGATATAGATGAATTGATGAGGATCCAGGGTTAAAAGACTTTCAATATCCATATTAATGAAGTCCGAGATAACATATTCCATAGCTTTGTATATGATGCAAATGAGACTAATGGGTTTATAGTTATTATGTCCATGGTTGGGCCATCCTTGTTTAATGAGAATACAAGGTGGCATTCCAGGCTTCAGGAATGTAACCAGTGGAGAGTCTTAAATAGGGTAAGCAGAGTGTTCATTTGAAATTGATAATCTGACAACCTGGTATGTTATCAGGGCCCATTACAGAGGGCTTCTTAGCTTTTGAGAGTGCTAAGATGACTTGTTCCATAGTAATTAACTATTGGTAGAGTAAAAAGTGCAAAAAAAGAAACTGTTGCAAAAAAGAGTAAAATCCCATAATTGGTGGTCAGCCTCAGTAAGAAGCTGAGATCCCTCAAAATCCTCCAAAGCTAGTTACGAAAACAAAATCACCACTGATTCTAAAGACAACCACAAAGCATTCTATAGCTTTGTCAAGAATCTCAATGGTAACACTCAGATCTGATCTGAGTTACAGCACAATGGCACTAAATATACAGAACCAACTGATATTGCCAACATCCTGACAGATAGGTTCAGTGCTAACTTTACTTCTCTCTCACCCCCTAAAGGGCCCATCTTTATACCGGAAGAATGCAAAGTTCCTGTAATCACAGCTGCACAGGTAAAAAACACACTCTCCAAAGCCAAGAACACAGCATCCATGGGACCTGACAACATCCCAGGCTGCATTCTACACAAACTACAGAACGAACTGGCACCCCACCTAAGTACCATGTTCAATCATAGCCTCACCTCAAGCTTTGTGTCCACTGAATGGTGCACAGCAATGGTTATCCCACTCCACAAAGGGGGAGCCACCATGGATCCCAGGAACTACCGCCCCATTAGCCTGACGAGCCTGGTCTGCAAGGCTATGGAACGTATCATCATGGAATTTAAAAACAATGACATTGGTAATCTACAATCTCTGGACCCTACCCAGTTCGGGTTTGTAAAAGGCAGATCATGTCTCCTAAACCTGACAGACTTCTTTGAAGCGGTCACCAAAGTCGTAGATGAGGGTAAGGTGGTTCACAGAGCCTATCTAGATCTCACCAAGGCTTTTGACACCATCCCCCACTCTGGAATTATAGATAAGGATTTATACCTAGTTTAGTGAGTTTATGTCACAAGATGGGGTGCCAACTGGCTCACTGACAGAACCCACACTGTGAAAGTAGCAGACTCTAAATCCAACTTCAGACCAGTGACAAGTGGAGTACCACAGGGTTCAGTACTGGGTCCTCTCCTGTTTGGTATCTACTTCTCTGAAGTACAGGCTAACACAGAAGGTCTTTGGCTAAAAAAGTTCGCAGATGACTGCACACTAGGAGCCATAATCAAAACCCCTAACGATGTGGACATCCTACAAAAGGGCCTCACTCAGACAGATACCTGGTGTCAAAGCCATGGCCTCAAGCTCAATGCCAAAAAGTGCATTGTCATCCATTTTAGTAAAAACACTGTACCCATGAACTACCACATAGGCGGTAGTCTACTTAACACTGAAAGTGTGATAACAGACCTTGGGACACAGCTGGACAGTAGTCTCACCTTTGATAATTACATCGCCACAGTAGTCAGGAAATCCTTCTACGTGGCACACCTCATCACAAAAGGTTTCTCATCCAGGAAAAAAGAGGTCATTGTTCCCCTCTACTCATCACTCATTAGACCCATTATAGGGTACAACGCCCCTTTTGGTAAGTACCTCACAAGACATCTACAACAACTGGAAAGGCCACAGAAATACCTCACAAAGAGGATTACCGGCCTCAAACAGATGCCCTACGCTGACCGTCTCAAAAAACTCCAGCTTTACTCCATCACATATCGCCTACTCAGAGGCAATCTCTGCCTAACATACGAAGCTATGTCAAACCCAGAGCTGTTGGGCATGCTCCACTTAAAGAAATCTCAATCCCTCTGAGCTACACGCTCTAGGGAACTAAACCTTGTCACCACAATAAACAGAACATGCTGGTGGGATAGATTCCTGTCCCAGAGACTTCCCATACTCTGGAACAAACTATCTATCTATAGCAAACAAAGCTCCTCATTAGCACTCTTCAAGAAAAATCTTGATGACTGGATGGGAGATAGGAAATTCAGCCCGGGGATCACTTCTGTGGCTTTGCTTGACAGGGGCACAGGAAAATAATTTTCTTGGGTGGCAAAAGCCAGGGTACTGTTTGGCTAGGCTTGTGTAGGCCCTAGTGCCGATAGCCTAGTACATACTGATGAACCTATGAACCTATGTCTTGACCTAGGCACACTATTTTACTTTTAAAGATACTGAAATTAATCTTCCTAACTTTAGTCCATGCATAAATGACATTCATATTCTTTTGCAGACAGCAAGTAGATCGCTGTCACCTTTTAATGTAAGCTAACTTTATGTCAACAGTGTATTACCATCCAAAAGCTATAAATAAACAGAAGTGGGCCAAAAAGAGAGCCCAGAGCATACCTCTCAACCTCTTACAGCAAAACATCTGGATAAAACCATAGGCCAAAGGCCCAAAAATAGGGACAATTTTTAAATATTGCTGTTACAAACTTAGAAAGATTGAAAAAACGGTTTTACATAAGCATGATTTTTCTAAAGGGTGTGAAGTCTGAAACTCAAATGTCTGTCATTATTTTCTGACTTCAATCTTCAATGATTTGCAATGATTTGCAATAAAACCACAATTTTATGAAAAACAGACCAAAAATATAAGGCAAAAATCTGGACATTCTGCTAAAATCTAACAGCTATACGAGACAGTTTTGTATCCAATACCATATTTCTGTTAATACAGAGATGGAAATATTTATGAAGCCAGATTTCTAGGTCAGTTAGATCAAAAGATTTGGACAGATCTAGAAAGATGACCTCAATGGGGAAAATGCATCTCTAGGCAAGTGATGGTCATTATGGACATCTATTTAATAAAACGATGTTGCCAACAACCTTTAATGTTACAACCAATAAATTACTATCTAACAGCTCTGCAATGCAGTGTTCCATAACCTTGACAAAACTGCTCAAGAGGTTGACAGGACTTTGGCTTCCTCTCTGATGTCCTCATTTCCTCACCTGTCCCACAGTGTGCAACATACCACCCATCTCAGGCACTTCATCATCATCACCTCAAGCTTCTTCAGCTACTCTGCTTTCACTGCCCAAGTTTCTGTGCCATGGCAATGCCACTATTTTGTACGCTGTTCAGCTTCTTTGGCATTTTTTGTCATTTTGTGTCATGCACTACCTCGGACACTCTGCACCATTTGGCTCCATCATTTCTGTTTATAGCACTAACCTCCTCATTCAGACTTCCCTTCTCCTCAACCACCATACCCAGATACTTAAAACTGTTAACCTACTCCACTATTTTCTCATTCTGTCTCAATTTTCAGCTTCGTCTGATTTCCCCCAGTTACCTCCATGACAGCTGTCTTGTCTGTACTCAGTTTATTCCCACATGCCCTCAGTTCTACATTCCAGTCCCCTATCGTTTTTCTAAAACTCTTGTTCAGAGTTTACATACAGTGCCACACTGTCTGCATACAGCAGATTTGTCGATCTGTCCCATCCAACCTGGTTACTAATAAGTCCATCACCAGTATGAACATCAGTGGCCTCAGAGCTGAATCCTGATGCATACCCACTCACAATGAGAGACCGTCCTTGTACATAGCCTGCACTAATTCTACCAATGTTTCAGGGATTTACTGTCATCGATAACAAATGTTAAATAAATAAATAATAAAATAAATAAATTTAGAACCATTACAGAACTACTTATATCAGCTTTCTTTTGAAGTTGTTATATGCTTTTTCCAAGTCTAGGAATGACAAGTTTGACTCTTTCCTTACCTCCATCTTTTTCTAAACTGTCTGTTTTACTGCAAACATCAAATTATTTGTGCTGCAGCCTAATATGAATCTGAATTGCTCATCTCCCATCTTACTTTCTACTTCTCTATGTATTCATTTATCAACCACCTTTTGCAGCACCTTCATGCAATGTGACAGGGGGTTGATACCTCTATATTGCCTACAGTTGCAAATGTCCCCCTTTGTTCTTGTATGCTGGCACTAGAATGCTTGTTCTCCAGTAATATGGGATATGTAGGGTAGGCACCTTTTTAAATGCCCAAACTGGGACATTTTTTTTTAGAAATGTCCGATTTTACACGACAAAACATACCCAAGGTCAGTACAAAGGACAGAGCTTCAATTTTTCCCTAAATAAAATCTTATTCTTGTAGCATTTTAGTTGCTTATTCTGTTTCTTATAATATTTAAGTCTTTCGGATACAAAATAACTGTTTTATGCAACTATTAAAGAAAATATAGGAAATATTTTTGTCCTAAAATCTCAGGACATTTGCCATTTTTTCAATTTTTTTGCAGGAGACAACTGCCAAAAGAGTGACTGTCCCTTGCAAAGTGAGACAGATGGTAACCCTAGGGATATGCCTTTCTCTCCTTATGGCTGTGTGTGATCTCTGGAGCCAGTTCTCCCTTAACTCACCCAACATCTTGACCACATCTGCTGTGACCTCATCTGAGCCTGCTACTTTCCCTGGACTTCATTTTCATTCGTATTGTTTTTACTTCATCTAGGGAAGGCTCTTCTTTCTCTTTCACTGTAGGCTGTATCTGAGGCAGTATAGCTTCTGTGGGGTTTTCTTCATTAAGAAGCTGCCAGATGAACCCCTTCCATGTGCCTTTGATGTTCTTTGGACTAGTGAGCAGGTTGTTGCTAGCACCCCTTATGAAGGGTGTCTGATGATTGTCATCTTTATTTTTCATCTTTGCCTTGCAACCTGATAGATTTTCTTTGTGCCATCAGCTGAAGTCACGTTCCAGAAGTAGCTACATTGCCTTTGATGCCCTTATTCTTTGCTATTGTGACAGCTGTCAGCGTTTTTGATAGCCAGTGAATATTCCTTCTTAGTCTAGTCCGCCCTTTGTATCTGACACTTTTTTCTGCTCACCCTCTTTCTTTCTTTTGATAACTTAGACTTTCCACCACCAGCCTTACTTATGTACCTTAAAGGGGGACCTGAATGCTCATATTGAGACAAACAGAACAGATTATGATGACTGCCTGGGAGCACATGGGTGGGGCAACAGGAATAAAGAAAGAGAAATAATTCTAGATTTATGTGTGGCAAATGGCTTGATGGTGGCCAACATGTGGTTCAGCAAGAGAGACAGTCACAAGATCACATACAGGTGTGGACAATATGCAACTCAGGTAGACTTCCTCCTGGTAAGGAAAGGGTACTGGGTAGAATCAGAGATTGCAAAGTTACCACAGTGAAACAGATGGCCCACCGCATAAACCGTTGGTGACCACAATTAGCTGTAAGTGGTGGTCAGGGAAGGCTCTAAGGTAAACAGAGACTAGGCTGAAAACCTGGAAGTTTACTGGACAAAGCGGAAACGTGGAGTGGAAAAAGAATGGCAGTTCTTCCAAAGAGCATGTGTGTGGACTATACAGCATGTTGTCCTGCTTTATCTAGTAGGTTCTGCAACTGCTGCCTAAATGCATTATTTTACACAGGTTGAGCTTATAAATACTGCACTGTTCTTACACTGGAGTCTGAGTGACATGTATCTATCACTAATTCTGATGATAATCTTCACCATCTCCTGGAAACTCTCTGTCGCTCTTCCCTCTCTAACATAGATGACAAGCAGGCAGGGTATGTTGTTTAGATGCTTTAATACATAGAAACACATCAGGATGGATAGCAGCATCATAAAATATAAAGAAACTGGTTAACTGACAAGACTTTACATACATACATGCTTACATCTCTACAGCTTACTACAAAATGGCAGTCAGACTTGCACGTGTTCAGTATTTATACACTTGTGCAAGCACTTGGATAGCTTCTTGAAGATACATACATACACATTGATCTACATCCTCCCTCTTAAAAAGATTGCCTTTAGTAAAAACAATATTAGACTTAGATATGCATTACTATAGACATAAGAAACAAAACACAATGTTCATGTCCAAGTTGCTGCTACATGATTTAGAGATACGACCAAATCTCATAACATAACAATCTGGACTGAATTTAGCAACAGGGACAGACTTTGGTGAACAACTCATATCTGGCACTTCTGGATTTGTCACAGGAATGGGAATATTCTCTGGAACTTCCTCAGGAATTGGAACACGGGGCAACTCACTCTGAGATAAACAGTCTTTCTCACAGGCTATGTGCTGTGACACAGGCTCAGACACCAGTCTGAAATGTTTCTGATTCCATCTAAACTCTGCACCTTCTGATTCCACAATGTACAATCTTGACTCTGGATAAATATTTTTCACGACACCAATCCAATCATAAGCTTTGGGTGTTTGCATCCTTACCACTTCTCCTTCTCGTAACGGATTGAGTGGTTTGCTGGTCTTATCATAGTAGAACTTCTGGTTTAGACATTTCTTCAACAGATTGGCTTTCACTGACCTGTTGTTCTTGACACATGGAACTAACAATTGACTACTGATTAGTAATGTGGCTCTGGTTTGTCTCGACAGACGTCTCTGAGCAGGTGACCCAAGATGTTTATGATGAGGAACATTTCTGAGATTCAAGAGATTCAGGAAAACATCACTATTATATCATTTTAACTTCTTAAGTAACTGCTTTGCACTTTGAACTGCACATTCTGCCAAACCATTTGACTGTGAGCACTCAGGGCTACTCGTGACATGAGCAAAGTCCCATTCTTCTGCAAATCTTTTGAACTTTTGGCTCGTAAACTGCATGCCGTTGTTAGAAATAACTTTGTGCTGACTACCATGAACTGCAAAATGATGCTTCATTTTAGTAATGACAGCACTGGATGTTAGATTGGGAAGTAGGTCAAGCTCGAACCAATTGGAGTAAGAGTCTACTAACACCAAATAATGTTGACCATTCCACTAGAAAATGCTGGTGGGCACTGTCGACCAAGGTAATTCAGGAATCTGGTTTAGCTGAAGTGGTTCTCTCTGTTGATGTGGCTTTGTACTATTACACATAGGACAAGATGAAAGTGCTCTCTAAATATCTTGTGACATAGAAGGCCAAAATACTAGACCTGTTCTTCTTTTGGTATAGTCGGTTCCTGGGTGACGACAATGCAAGATAGTAATGTACTCTTGTTGCAATGACTTTGGAACAATTACTTTCGGACCTTTCATAATGATACCTTTGTCAGACAAAATCTCTGTATGGAAAATAAGGTTGCACTTCTTGAGGTAAACTAGATTGCTTTGCCTGCCATCCTTGATTGGTAAAGTGGTTGAGCCTTTGTAAAACTGGATCTGTGGCTGTATGATCTTTCAACTCATCAAGACATGTCGAAAAAAAAATTCTCACTTCCATGACTTCAAAAATCAAGGTTCTCATTCTCATGCTATTCTGTGATGTTTTTCGGCGATCTGGACACTGTATCAGTAAGATAAAGAAGTTTGCCTTTCTAGTAGACAAGAGTGAAATCATACTTTGCAGTCTCAGCATCATACGTTGCAGTCTGGCTGGAGCTGAATGCATAGGCTTTCTTAAGATAGTGACTAGACTTTGGTAGTCTGTTTCGATCTGGATAGGTCTACCATAAACATAATCATGGAACTGTGAACATGCAAACACAATTGCCAAAAGCTCTTTCTCAATCTGGACATGCTGCATTTCAGTTTGGGTACGAGTTCTCTATGCATAGGCAACAGGTTGATCCTCTTGTAGAATGACTGCACCAAGACCAAATTTCGAAGCATCACATGAAAGAGCAACTGGCTTGTGAACATCACAGTATCTGACAGTTGGTGGACTAGCAATTCTCTGTTTCAGGACATCAAATGCTCTTTGGTGTTGCTCTAACCAAGACCATGATACATCTTTATGTGTCAGCTCTCTGAGCAGTGTTGAAAGTTGGCTCAAGTCTGGAATGTACTTGCCTAGATAGTTAACCATGCCAAGAAAACATTGCAGGGCTTGAACATTGTCTGGAGCTGGCATCTCGAGAATGGCTGTTTGCGTAGAAGGGTCTGGTCATAAGCGTGAACTGGTAAATAAATGACCAACATAAATAACCTTTTGTAGCCTAAATTTGCATTTCTGTGGATTGAGCTCAAGGTTCACTTGACGTTCCCTTTCCAAAACTTTTCTGAGGTTTCTGTCATGTTCAGCTTCATCATGACCTCCTACTAGTATGTCGTCTACTATAACAGCACAAGGATACCCAGAAAAAAGTTGCTCCATTGCAAGTTGAAAGACTTCACTTGCAGAATTTACCCTAAATGGCATTCTCAAAAATCTGTACCTGCCAAATGGAGTACTGAAAGTAGTGAGCAACAATGATTTCTTGTCAAGCTGAATTTGCCAAAATAAACTCTTTGCATCTAAGACAGAAAAAAACAGTGGCATTTGGCATCAAAGCTGCAACTTTTTGGAGTGTGCACATTGAATGATGAGGTCTTTTTAATACTTTGCTTAAATCTCGTGGGTCAATACATATTCTGATGTCATCTGAGCTTTTCTTATGAGCTACCACCATGGAAGATACCCATTCAGTTGGTTCATCAACTGGACAAATCACACCTTGTTGCACCATTTTATCTAGCTCAGCTTTGAATGTGCTGCATGCTACTGGAACTTTACGTGCTGGCCTGATCACTGGACTGACATCTGGATCTAACTACATGGAGTACACAACTGGAAGCTTCCCGAATTTGTCTTTGAAGAGATCAGCATAGGTAGAACAAAATGTACTGGGCAAAATTAGAGTAGTGATCTTTCAAGCTAACATGATGGACTTCCTTATTAAATGATAGCATTCCCATTTTCAAACTGTCTCTGAGCCCTAACAATGACTGGCCATGCCTCTTGACCACATAAAATAACAAGTTGTAGCTCCTCCCACTCTGCTGGGAGCAACAAGAAAGCACTAATGAGCCTTCAGTTTGAATTTCTTCACCTCCATAAGTGAGCTTCGCACACTTTGCCAAATCAAGCCTTTCTCCATGACATACTGTGGGTTCTGGCAAATGTTTCTGCTGACATAACATTGCACTTGGAACCTGTATCGATTTTGAGCTTTATGGGTTTGCCATTTATCCGAACAGTACAAAATACTTCATTCTTTGCCTTAAATCTACTGCACTGACTGTTTCATGAAGCACTGACACACCATCCACATAAAGAGTAAAGTTGCAGCTCTCTAATTGATCAGCTCGTTTCTTAAAATGTTGCCTCTTAATGAAATAATGTGGGCCTTTTGATTTACAAAACCTTTTGAAATTATTCCATTTATTGCATTTGTGACCTTGCTGACCAAAAGCTAAACATTTTTCCCTTTTAGATTCATGATTTCCACCATAATTATGACAGCTGCCAATGAAACTCAGTTGGGGCTCATGCTTTGAGTTTGCTGACTCAGTCTTATGCTTCACTGAGACTGTGTGAAATCTAGAACTTGCTGGAAAAATCTGGGGTATACCAGTGAGTGCTGCAGGGGCTACAGTTGCTGCCCTGCACTTGTGCCTGTTTCTTTTAACTATGTGCTGCATACTATCAACATGAGCTCTGTCACTGTGCCTTCTAGTGCTGTTCTCATTTGTAAACATACTTGTGTGCTTTTCTGTGAGCTCGTATATCTGACAAATCTCAATGGCCTTATTCAAAGTTAAATCACTATCACAAAGCAAAATCTTTCTCATAGCATCATCTTTAATACTACACACAAGTCTGTCCTTTATTAACTCATCCCTTAAATCACCATATCTGCATGTTTTAGCTTTGTTTCTCATGCCAGTTATATATGCTGCAAAAGTTTCACCAGGCTTTTGATCCCGTCTATAAAATAAGTGCCTTTCCATTGTAACATTCGTCTGGGAGTTGCACATTTCTCTAAATTTACGTTGTAAGCACTTGGGGTTCTCCCTTGACTTAGCCTCTACAACGATATGATGGTTTTCTGCCTCTCCTGTATAGATAACAGGTGTATACACAAATGAACTTTCCCTTTCTATGGATTCTGACCCAACCAGATTAAGTAGAATATTTGCCTTTGTACGGTCATCTTTATCAGAAAAAAAAGCCTGTATAAAAATATCATGCTCTTGCTCAAACACTCTCTAGTTCTCTGCAATACTACTGTCAAACACAAATGCACTGGGTTTTTGAAATTCGTCTGCCATGCCCACAAAGTATGTACAAACACACTGAAAATATGGCCCATGTAATTATGTATGACCAAGCTGTTCTGTGAGCTTTGTAATAACATTCAAATACACAATAAACTCTTCAAAACACTGCACTTTGCGAAATATGCTCTGCAATAGCTGTATTCTGCGAAATAACTTTACTGTAATACTACACAAACACGAGAACACTTCTGATAACTAGGATATCTTTGATTAATATGAAAAATACATGCTTAGTGAAAATGCAGTTGTTTCCTTTTATTTTATTCTTTTTATGCAATTCAGACTTAATTTCAAACATTTTTCGTAGCAATTTGAATATTTTTATCAATATCAGACATATTTATTTTATTTATTTATTTAGTTTATGTTGACTGGGTTTATACAACTGAGCTGATAGCCCTTTATCAGCGGAGGCCCAGGGAAAAAAGCTCCATAGTTATTTATACAAGTAAAGAGAGTATATCAGTTTATGTGAATATCGTTTAGAGAGTTCTGTATGCCTCGTTTCATATTTTGTGAATAAGAAATAGTGCTGAATAAGTCTTAATATCTGAAATTTGTTTCTGACCTGTTTTGCGAAGTATGCACACTGTCGGGATGATTCACTCCTCTATACTCCTCCAGTTTCAACCAAGTGCCTCTTGATCTCAAACTGAAGAATTTGGATTCCATCCTGGATTGAAGTCCTTTAGACATGCCACTTCTGACACCATATCTCTTGTCCCTCTCTAACATAGATGACAAGCAGGCGGGGTATTTCATTTAGATGCTTTAATACATAGAAACACATCAGGGTGGATAACAGCATCATAAAATATAAATAAACTGGTTAACAGACAGACCTTACATACATACATACATATGTACATCTCTACAGCTTACTAGAAAATGACAGTCAGACTTACAGGTGCTCAGTATTTATACACTTGTGCAAGCCCTTGTACAGCTTCTTAAAGATACATACATATACATTGATCTACACTCTCCTTCAGCACAATTCCTATACCATTTCTAGTCTGTTCTCTCCTGATTAGTAGACTCTAGATCCCAAACCAAGTGGCTTTACTGCATTGCCTTCCACCATGTTTCTGGATTCACAGGATCCTCTTACCATCAAGCCATCCATGTCCAAGCAGCTTCCTTTCAGTAAACCTATATTGAGTGCAACAATCCTTAGTTTATGTTTTGCAGGTTGATTGGTTTTACATCTGGCTTTTGCTAAGGTAACTCAAGTTGGGAAAATGGACACCAGTCATCCAGTAGCGTATACTGACCCAGGGCTGCTAGGCTTTGGGGTGGGCACACACTAGCCAACAGAGGCACACAGACTCCTCCCACCCTTACCATGGATCTCTGGCAGAGGTGAAATTAGTCTGAGTCCTTATCCCACTTACCACTGGCAAATACCCATACTCATTTCTGGCAACAGTAGTCAATGTGACCAAATCAACCAGAGACATTTTTTACAGCAATGAGTGGCTGGCTGTGTGTGATCCATGTTCTCTTATCTAGAGGAGACTGTGCACCATGGTTATACAATTCTTCCCTGATTATCATCACCTACAGTTTGTGGTGTTGCCTATGACTCCATTCAATGTTTGGGTGAGTCTGAGGTGGAAACAGACACCATGATTTTGGGGGGAACACAGAGATACAGGGAGAACATGCAAACTCCACACAGGCATTGGCCTGAAGCCAGGATTTAACCTTATACCTTATGTATGGGGGTATATATATATATATATATATATATATATATATATATATATATATATATATATATATACAATATACATATATTCATTTAGGCAGACAGATAGACAAACAGATAATATGTGTCTGCCTTTTGTGCTTTTGCATGTGTGTATTTTCCATAAGTGGGTGTAGGCAGCCACTTCTGCCCCTTGACTAGGTTGTTTCTTCCAGTAGTAAATAACGTGTTTTCAACACTTCTATTATTTGCACAGTGAGGTGATGCCAGATCCCCATAATGGTCTGTGCAATCATCTGTAGGCTGATTGCATCTATATAGCTTGAAAGGAAGGCTGCTTATCCATAATACACTGGAGCCTTAGACATTAAAAATGATAGGCTACATGCCTATGTGCACTGTGCTGTCATATGGATGCTAAGACCAGAAAATAAATGTAAAGTGTTCTCACCTCCCCCTCAGATGGTCTATGCACTCATTTAAACACTTGTAGAACACATCCCTTCATGACATGATATCAGAAACTAGATCTTTTGTTTGAAAAAACAAATATTATGCTGCCAGTACCAGTGAGGACTTAAAAACATCCTGGAAAAGTGAACATTGCAACAAACATCAGAGAAGAATGCTGCCGATGATTTTGAACCAATTTTGGCATGATAATAACACTAGTGAGTGCCCAGTCACTAAAAATCAAGTGAGATATTCAAGCAATCAACAAAACAATAAAATTCAACATACCACAGCCCTTAAATATCTCGCAACCATTTAAATGACCAACATGGAAGCAGAGATTTGCAGAGTGCAGAATAACATTTAAGATGGATAAAGAGGAACAAGAAATCCAGATAAATGTTTATGTTGTGGACAATGAGGCTGAGCCGATTTATAAAGCATTTATGTTCTCTAGGGGGCAAAGCATATCATCTGACTCTATTACAGCTAAACTGGATGAACATCTAGTGCCAAAATATATGTGTGTATATATATATATATATATATATATATATATATATATATATATATATATAGTTTTAATGATAGAAATATAAAGGGCTTGGTTTTACAAGCGTGTAAAAGGGGTAATCATTTGAAATTTGGGACCTGCTGGAACGAGTCATGAAATACCGAGACTGAATGGCTGAAAGAACGGACTTACATATACTAAGTCCACAATGCCATTTACTGGAATATCCCTTTTCTCCAAGGTATGGTGACCTTCAGGTTGGTTTATATAATTTCGGGTGTATATGGGCTTTGCCCCCTACATGGGGGGTGCAAGGGGGTGCTTGCCCCCCTGCAAAAAGAAGTACAAAGGAGAAGAGAGGTTTTCAAAAATTGCTCTTCTCTGTTTTTGGTCTCTTTTTTCAGCTTGTCAGCACTTGGCATTTTGAATGCTGACATTTCAGTAGGGAGCCGAGTAGAAGGTGGTGGTGAATCTGTTGAAGCATTTGTCAGTTGTTTATGTGAAGTGACTGAATACTGAATGAATTTGGGGCTACTAAAGAGGATCAAATCAGAGAAAGAGTGGCTAATAACCATTGCTAACTAGGCTCAAACTATGCAAGTACGGCAGCAGTGCATGGCCAAAATTAAACTGCTGCCAATGACATTTTATAAAAGCTACAGTTACAGCCAAATTTAACGATGGAAAAGTCTATACAGATAGCTCACTAATCTGAATTAATAAAAAGACGTGTATTGTGAAATATATGAAGTTAAGCAGAGACCAACTGTTAAAGAAGAAAAAAAGGACTGCAATTGCCAAAACAGATATGTGACTGATGAAAAGAGTAAGTGCAATCTTGGAAAATGTACCAAATGCAACCACATGTAGGATGGTAACAGCAATGCTTAACACAAACTGAGAGATGGAAAAAAGTGTAATAATATATCACATTTTACTGCTGAGTGTAAAACTAAATTGGTCAAAGAAGTAGCAACAGAAAAAGAAGAGTGACATGCAAAAGAGGCTTTCTTTTTGGGCTCAGTGATTAAACAGCTAGATACGAAAGAAAACGGCATGCAAAACTCCCAGTTCATTGCACACCAGTGATGTTCAGTATAGACACTGGAGCAAGATATTACAGCAATGTTACTTGTTGCATAGAGGTGCATTTCAAAATGTTCAGAACTGCTTAGTTCAGAACTGAAAATACATAGCTGTGGCAGGAATTAAGATGCAAGTGGAATTTAGGAAGACATTGCACCAAAATTAGTAGGGGCAAAGATATTCCAACACTAGGCATCCAGTGAGTTTTGGAAAATACCCCTAGATCTGAGCAGCAGGAAGCTCACTGTGTCTATCACTCAAATGGGGAGATTCTCTTGCAAAGTGTCACCCTTTGGGATCTTTGCCTAAACAATTTTCAACCTGAAATGTGTACCTTCTTAATCGGCCATGAGGTGTTGTGATTGTAACAGATGACATTTTAAGGTTTGGGCCTAATAAACATGATGAAAGGCGGGAGACTGTGATTCAGACCATTAAGAAATCAGTGCTCAAGCTAAATAAAGACAATTGTTGCTCTGAAAAAAATGAAATTCAGCATTTTGTACATTTTATCATTGGCGGTGGCATTGTGCCAGACGCAAATAAAATTAAAACTAGAGCTTGGTTGCAGAGTCCTAGAAATGTGATGGAACTCCAACAAGTGCATGGTATGGTCAATTTCTTGGGCAAATTTATGTCAGAATCATTAACAGTATAGGTTCTATGACAGATCTTTTGAAAAAAATACTCAGAATGGATATAGGTAGATTCCCACGGATAGGCTTTCAAAAGGGTGAAGTCTATTATAATATCCACACTAGTGTTTGCCTACAATGATGTCACAAAATCTGCTATAGACAGTGCTTTTTTTGATGCAAGTGGATGAGAGCAGACTCAAGCCAATTGATTTCTCTTCCAGAATTCTGAGAGAAAGAGAGAGATGTTCCCAAACAAAAAAAGGAATGCCTAGCAGGAGTATGTGCATGTTAACAATTCTCCAGGTGCTTACTGGGAGTGCACTGCTTTAGAGTGAAAATGTACTGTAAAGCACTAGTTCCTCTCATAAACTCATATGGTTTGGATAAAGTGTCACCAATATGTCAGAACCTATGAAAGAGTCTTAGCCATTTCAATGCTGGAGCTGTGTATACCAGGAGTGACAGGTCTGATTGAGTTTGATACTACAGAAAGCATTTCTGCATATGTGTGAAGTGTCATGTATAGCCAGCCTGTAACTATGACCAGAATGGACATTTTCAAAGAATTCTACCACACAAGATACTGGCCTACAATCAATAATACATTATGCCAAAATTGGGTAGCCTAAGAAACAAAGACAAAAGCATCTACTATACAAGTTCTTTACAGTAAGTTCACCATTGTTAGAGTACAAAAGTCTCTTAATTTAACAAGACTGAATTGTTATGCTAACTTTGCAAAGAGCTGAAGTCCTCATGGAAATCCATGAAGCTTATCAAAGGTTGGCTAAGTGCACAGAAATGTAAAAAATGTCTGTGTAGTATCAAAATATAAATCCAGATATTGCAAATGGTGACAACATATCAATTCTGCACAGAAGGTAAGCCAACTCAGAGGAGAGAACCTCTTATGATTGCACCACTGCCAAAGGGGTATGACTGAAAATCACAGCTGACCTTTGTGAATGTTTGTGTCTTTCGGCTTTTCCCGGTTAGGGGTCGCCACAGCGGAGCTCCGGTCCGCTAATGATTGGCAGTAGATTTTTACGTGCTGGCTTGCCGGGCCTAACGCACAACCTTCAACAAAGGAACACCCATTCACGCATGTCGACACACAGAAGACGCTCTAACTGAGAATCGAACGGGCAATGTCTAACTGTGAGGCGACAACGCTACCACAGCATGATGAAAAAATATTTGGTGGCAGTGCAATTTTACTTCAGAGGCACTGGAATTATCTATCCACAATTACTAGTTAATACATTATATCTCAGTTTAAGATAATGTTTCAAGGTGAGGGATAACCATGGAACTAATTTGCAAAAATGGAACTCAATTTATATCCATGAAATTCCAAAACTGAAGAGTATGGTTTTATCCATACAAATCAAATTCTCAATACCCTAAAGCAAATGATGCTACAGAAAGTACAGTAAAGACAGTTAAGCAAATTCTTAAGTCAGACAGATCCATGTTGCCTTATTTTTTTCATAGAAGAACTCCATACAGAGCAATGGTATGAGTCTAGTGCAACTAATGCTGGGCAGACAAAGCCAAACAAATATTTCTGTGCTATACTGTAGTTAAAACTACAGCCAAAGGATATTCCAAATAAAACAGTCAAGAAAAGTTATCAAAGGGGCAAATCTGCATACAAATACCTCTACGACAAAAAGGTATTCTACCCATCCTCTACCTGATTTAAAACCATGTCAAGCAGTTTGCTTCACCCTTGAGAGGGAACAAAATGAGAAAGGACAGGTGTAACACTGGAAAGGTTTAAAGAACTGAGTCATCTGTGTCTCTTCTGAAGAGACAATTGCTAAATCCAAAAGAGCAATTGCCACTGTAGGAAAGTCAAATGAAATGAGAGATTAGAAATTAGACTTAATGGAAAGAGGACTAGTTATAATGTAACCAAATGAGACACTTTGACAAACTATCAAACTAGTAGTGACGCTGACAGCAATTCTATGACTATTACCTGGATTAAACATAAGTCACTGGACACGAACATATCAAACAGGACAAAACTGTCTAGAGAGGTCAAACTCTCATTACACAATATATTCCATTTCCTGTTGTACATTTCTAGTCTGGTGGATCTACCACAAATAGATGTCAAATAAGCTTCCTGGGGAAGTGCTGAGATCAGTGATCAGTCCAGAAGCAGATAAGTAGCCACATGACTATCTTTAAAAAATATTATTAGAGATTTTAAAGTCAAATATATTTATTATTTTTAAGTGTTTCTTTATTAGCATAAATCAGCACAGTTCAGTAGTAATACCATGTATGCATAACAAAATGTGAATATGGATAATTTATAATATCATTTATTTATTTATTTGTTTATTTATTAGACATTTGTTTATTGGAAAAGTTTGACTGGGTGCAAGACCCATTTCCAGTGGAGGCCTGGGGAGAAAAACTCCACAAGTAACACAAGACAATTTAGACAGGTGCAAAAGAAAATACAAAACAGTATAAAATTTTTACATAACAAACTTAGCATGTAGTTGTTGTGTCTTTCGGCTTTTCCCGGTTAAGGGTCGCCACAGCGGAACTCCGGTCTGCTAATGATTGGTAGTTGATTTTTACGTGCCGAGTTACCAGCCCTGATGCACAACCTTCAATGAAGGTACGCCCATTCACGCATATCTCCACGCAGAAGACACTCTAGCCGAGAATCGATCCGGATAGCGTCTTACTGTGAGGCGACAACTCTACCGCAGCACCACCACTGCGGGTCAACAAACTTAACATAACATATTAAATTAATTAATTAGTGATTAATGACATTAACATAACATGTTAGTTGAGAGAATTTAGACAGATAGGATTGATATGGATAGAAGTTAGGGCAGAGTGGATGCAGGATTAGCTAAAAAGAGTACAAGGGAGGAGAAGACTGAGCCTAGCTAAGTCAGTAGGAGGAAGTTAGAGGAAAGATGAGAACAGTGGGAGTAATAAGCAGAAGCAGAGAATCATGGGTAAGGGGAGGGTAGCTAGCCAGGTCTGGAGCATGGACATAACCAATTATTGTATAAGTAGCTTTTGAATATTTTTCTTTTTTGAAGTGGGTAGTGTTAATTGTAGACCTGATAGTAATTGGAAGAGTATTCCACATTTTGGCTATATGATATAAGTAAAGTGAGTTGCCTGCAGTATTGCTGGCTTTAGATATTTGTAGCAATGATTTATCGGTGGAACGCAATACACGATTATTGGAATACAGTTTCAGGATGTATTTTAGGGCATAAGTCTTTTCAGGCTGTTGTAATATTCTATGGGCCATTATGAGTTGGGTACAGTGTAAGTGACTGGGTAGTTCAATCCAGGGGAATTGTTTTAGGGCTAAGCAGTGGTGAGATCTGGATGTAGAATTTCTGACAAATTTTGATATTTTATTATAGCAGGCTTCTATTTCACTCATGTCTATTTTTGTTTAAATCGGTGAATGTACTACACTGCTAAATGTGTAATGCCTCTCACGGGTGTAGCAAGCAATTTCCATTTTGTACTCACAAGCTCTTAATACTACCTCCCTTGAACATCTATCACTTAAAAATGCACACGTCTCAAAATGCTACCCCCCAGCATTTAATAAATCTAAGTAACATTTACAGCTGCCCCCCCACAAACTATCAAAGATACTGTTTTTAGATTAGCAATATTGCACCTGTTGTTGGAGACATTCATTTAGACAGTTGTAGACATAATATGACCTAATAGCCATATTGATGTGATGCTTTGAAAATAATGTACTCAGTAGAGTACAAACAGTATGCCTGGCTACACCCTTGATGCCTCTGTCTCAAAGAATACGGCACGTAGTGATGTCTGGTCCTCCAAGACTTTCTATCAACAATAGACTGATCATGTGTCTCTAACCTGAACGAGAGATTTCTTACCTGTACTGCACTGGAGCCTTAGAGACTGAACTTAAAGAAGGTGTGTGTGTGTGTGTGTGTGTGTGTGTGTGTGTGTGTGTGTGTGTGTGTGTGTGTGTGTGTGTGTGCCAGTGTATGTGTGCGTGCGTGTGTGTGTGCGTGCACGTGTGTGTGTGCGTGTGTGTGTGTGTGTGCGTGCGTGTGCGTGTGTGTGTGTGTGTGTGTGTGTGTGTGTGCGTGTGTGTGTGTGTGTGTGTGTGTGTGTGTGTGTGTGTGTGTGTGTGTGTGTGTGTGTGTGTGTGTGTGTGTGTGTGTGTGTGTGTGTGCACATGTGTGTGTGTGTGTGTGTGCGTGCACGTGTGTGTGTGTGTGTGTGTGTGTGTGTGTGTGTGTGTGTGTGTGTGTGTGTGTGTGTGTGTGTAGTCTGCTTCCATGCTTATGCCTACACTAGAAAATAGCGTGGTTTCATCCACATCTACTGGTTTGTGCACTCATTTACATACCTGTAGAAAGTGTTCAACCATGACATGCAGGCTGCATCTTTTCTTACTTTTTGCCTTTTAAATCAACCCCCCCTTGTACTTTTCATTTCATTTTCATTAAATTGTTAACTGGGTAACACCCACTAGGCACATTTTTTCTTGCAGTGGTGAGATGAGAGCTTTGTCTGGTTAAATGCTTTGCTGTGTTGCAATTTGAATATGGAGGCTGATGAAATCTAACCCAGGATGCAAGAAGAAACATCTACCATTTACTTCCTGCCATGTAGCTTTCAAATAAATGTGGTATCCACTTTTGGCTTTTAATCAGAAGTGATATGTGACTGTTGCAACATTCTGCTTTAAAATGTTATAACATATGAATGAATGTATTAACTGTAGAGATTGTTTTAATGCATTTCTTTTAAAAGCCAATACAAATTAAAATATATCCAATTGCAACCCAAAATTGTATTCTGAAATTGTCATGAAAGGCATCCATCACTAAGGTTCAGCCTTTCTGTCATGCACTTTTTATAAAAAAATATTTAATTTAGTTTTCATATGTTTAGGTGTGTTAATAATTTTAATCAGTTTGAAAATAACATCTTCTTTCAGTCCAAGGCATCCTGTAGAAGATACTAGACGATCAGACAGAAACAGCAGTGAGGTGATTTGGTAGAATCAAAGCCAGCCACAGGTGAAATACAGGCAAATGACTCCATTATGCCCATGAATGCCTACTATTGCCTCCCCCAATGTGACTCTTCTCCTTTCCCCCTCTGTCCTGGCTTCCACACACCATCTAGACAGATTATTTATTTCATTTTATTTATTTGTTTTGTTTCATGCTTTGCCTTAATCATCCAAGCTTGCAATGTAATAACTGTGGAGGAAATAACTGAAGAAAAATGGGGTCTGGGGGCCAGTAGGCCTTCAGAAGTCAGAGTTCTAGATGTTCTAAGTGTCATTTTAGGGTATTTTTTCAGTCTTTCTTGACTACCATATCCCTGCAATTTTTTATTCACAGTGACTAACCTCTTACACTAAAAAGTTTGAAAAGAGGGTTGGGAGGGTGGCCTAAAGGTTAAGGTGTTTGCCTTACAAACACAAGGTGCAGGGTTTGAGTCTCACAAGGGATAATTGGCTAGGCTTAAAATGGCTCGCAAGGGCAGTTAGCTTAGTACTAATCTATGAACCTATGAACATCTTTGCAGATACTCTGTATATAAGATGCACCTATAGGTTTGATAACAGAAACTGTAACATATTTGTATATATAAACTGTATTCTTCATAGTCTTGAAATATGATGCAGTGGTGGTACGGAAGTAGCATTGTTACCTCACAGCAAGAGGTTCTCCCGTTCAATTCTCAGCTTGGCTTGGGAGTGCCTTCTGTGTGGAGTCTGCATGTCCTCCTCACGGTTGGGTAGCGTTCGAAAGACATGCGTGCATAAATGGGCATGCCTTTGTTGAAGGTTGGGCGTTGAGCTGACACCTTGGCGTTTCGTAAAAATTTACTGCCAATCATTAGCGGACCGGAATTCCGCTGTGGCGACCCCTTACCGGGAAAAAGCCGAAAGACAAACAAACATTCTTCATAGTCTTGAAATGTGAGACTGTAACTTGTATGAGAATACAATATGTGTGTGCATATACTGTAACTTACTTGTCTATCTGTTTGTAAGTTTGGAGCTTTTCTCCCCGGGACTCTGCTAAAAATGGACATGTATCCAGTCGGACTATCCCAGTCAACAAATGTAAAATAAAAATAAATAAATAAATACATCTTAGATGTTGTAATAAAACATAGTATGTCTACACTACTTTATTTCAACTCAGTTTCACAGAAACTCACTGTAGCCAGCCACACAAACACACAGTAGTTCTGTAAAGCCAGAATAATGATTGTTTAGATTAGCCGAATGACAGAATGACAGCAAGTAAGGATCACTCACTTTCATCCACAGAGCCACCTGCAATTATAGGGATTTGTTTACCTCATATGTTTGATTATAACAAAATGAATAAAAAAACATAATTATTGTCACAGTAATTTACTTCAATTCTACCTTATACATGCAGTGAGCTAGCCATGGTAGAAAGTTTCCATCTTGGTTCACTCAAATACAAATTACAAATTAGTCCTGCAAAGTCCACTTTCCATAATATCTAGTTGTCTGCTAGACTAAAAAAAAAAAAAAAACTGTGTGATCTGCACCCTGACCACATCATTCTCAGGAGGACCCCAGTGGTGACAGATTCTGGATGATGTTCTTATTGTTATCACAGACATTATGCCTCTTTATTCAAAGCTGCTGCATTTTTCTCTTTCATACCCACCACAAGCAAGACAATGAAATGCATAAGCAATGTGATCCACTTTTTAGACCACAGTGTGTGAGACCAAGCAATAAAAAAAAAATGAAACTAATTGTAGGCAGTGACATTAGCATGTATAGGGTAGGGCCACTCAAGAAAACTCCAGCTTCACCAAAGTATGAAGGCTAACAGCTATTCCTTTATTTTCTCCCGTGGCTTAGCCAAAGACTGTCATGTGTTTTCATTTGTGGGAATGGAACCTAACTGTCTTATGTTGGGGAAATGCTGATTGGTGGTCTTGAAGTAGGAAGGACCCATAGTGGTAGGCACGAATCTGAAATCAGCAGTAAGCTGCCCCCCCCCCAAAAAAAAAGACTGATCACTCAGATAACTTGAGACCCAAAGTTGTAAGTATCTGTATGAAATGGTTGTAAGATAATTCTTGCAGTCAATAAATGGCAGCTGGAGAGACATTTATACAGCTGGAAGGACCACCCAGTAAGTAGCAATGATGCCTCAGTCTGAAATATGAATGTGTCAGCTTTTATAATTTGCTAGCTGTATCCACCTACAGGATCTTCTTCAGGTTTGACTGGGACTGTTAAAAGGCACATAACTATTTAAGGAAAAAAATGCACATTTAAAGTCACATTAATAAAGTTATTAGGACTGATGCAAAACTCATACTGGATGGCATAGAAAAATGGTGGGGATGGTTTTATTGAATCTTCTGGTGGGCTGTAGACACTAAAGCTCACAATGATCAAATTTTAATTTTTATGCTTCACCCACTTAAAAGTTGCAAAGCATTAATGCAGCTTTCCAGTAGAATATTGTAGTTTGTAAGTCATAATAGGCAATTAACTCAATTAATTCTAAAATCTGAATGCATGGTTAAGGTATTTACCTCACAAACAAAGGTAAAGGGTTTGATTCTCACTGGGGGAAAATGGCTAGTCTTAAAGTGTTCCATAAGGGCAGCTAGACTAGTATTTCCCTATGAACCTAAGAGGTCTAGTAACAACAAACACACCCCTAGATATACAACGATACAATTAGCCTTTTCAGTAACATTAAACATTTTAAAGGTGTAATATCTGCTACAGCACATAGATTTTTTTTTTCTGGCTGAAAATGGATTACAGCATTTTAACCACAACTGATTCCAAGGCTTTAATTAAATGAAAAGCATAGTCACTGAAAAATAAATGAAAACAAGGATTGCATATTCTGACATTTTAACAAAGCAAACAGGGAACAAATTGCAATAAAATGTTAGAATATGCATAGTAAAACCACAATCTGGAATTTGAAAAAGGTGATAATGGTAATTAAACCCAGAGTAAGAGGGAAAAAACCATGGAGTCCTTAAGTGGAATCTCATTATCACTGCTTAATTCGAATTTAAACAGACAAAAGAAAGAGATATGTGCTGTATTTGATCACCTATTTAAAATGTTCACAGATGTCTCTTTAAATCCCCCCACTTTGCTAACTTTCAGTGGTAATTAGACCCTACTCAATCAGTTCTCAGTGCATTCCCCCTCACTGTGCTTTTCATTCCTACTACCAGACGTTTTGTTTCTCACATTGACATCCAAGAATGTGTCTCTGATTTTGAAAGCTGCATTCCCCCCTTACTGCAGCATTAACTTTGCCCCCACCCAGTCCTGTAGAAGAAGACATATGACATCAAGAATGTTTTCAGTTCTAGGCTACTAGCTAGCACTTTTTAGATTCATTTTCATATTAAAAAAATATGTGTTCTACATTCTGACCAGTTATTCAGTTTTGAAGTCCACGACTGCTCACTCAGGTTTCAATAGGGTTACCACCTGTCCCACTTTGCGAGGGACAGTCCCTCTTTGGGCAGTTGTGTCCTGCAAAAAAATTGTAAAATGGCAAATGTCCTGAGATTTTAGGACAACATTTTTTTCCTATATTTTATGTAATAGTTGCATAAAACAGTTATTTTGTTTGTGAAACACCTAAATGTTACATGAAATAGAATAAGCAACTAAAATAATACAAGAATAAGCTTTTATTTAGACAAAAAAGTGAAGTTCTGTCCTTTGTACTGGCTGTGGGTATGTTTCGACCTGGAAAATCTGACGTTTGTACCAAAAATGTCCCACTGTGGACATTTGAAAAGGTGGCAACCCTAGGTTTCAATATTTCAATGTTTCAATGCGCTATGAGGTATAAAGGCCCACAGCCTTACATGAAGCCAACTACTAGTACAAAACCTTTGAACAAATGCCTTGTCACCTGACAATTTATCTTCTAAACTTTTAAACATTGTGATATTAGTGACCTGCCTGACATTTAAGGATAGAGCATTTCAAAGCCGCCTCCCCTCTAACTGAGAAGCTGTTATTCTTAGCACTACATTAATTTCTAGTAACGGTAACTATATATTTCTTGTTCCTTTTATTTGGAGCATGATATGTTAATGTGATATGGGATGCTGCTAGATGAATGCTATTTACAATCTTACACATCATTACAAGATACCCCTTTAGGAGCCTAGCGCTAACAGCAAAAAGTTTAATGTTTAATGTCTTTTGGCATAATTGATGTTCCTCGGCTCCTCTACATTCCTCATGAATGATTTTTGTAGTTTTTCTATCTGTCTAAACTGACCAAGGGAGTAACTACATGCTGAATTGCAATACTCAATGATGGTCTTATATGTGAGATCATGGCTTCCTTCCTCCTACTTGAGACACTTCTAACAATTAGATTCTGTATTCTAAAGGCACCATGCCTCTTAACTGCCCCTGATTTTCAGAGACTTCCCTGATTTGGGTCAAAATTTTGTTTTATTCCTCCTAACCTCTCTTAATACTTGTGATTTTAAGAGATAAGGTGCTGGATTGCACTTAACAAATAATGACAATTGTTACAGTTAGACATCTTTTACTTCCAAAAATGCATGCTAATTCACAGTTTCTTTTTCTGTCAACTTTTCAACTCAACGGTGCTAACAATAAAAAAAAAATGATCATGTGTTGGGGTATTTGTCCCTGATTATTTCTGAATTTGCCTGTCATTCTAGAGGAATGAGGTTGCGAGTTATAAAAAGGTACAGAGAAAACTGTGCTTCACCCTTTGAGAAAAGCTGGTAGAATACTACTACTACTAATACTAATATTAATAATAAAGAAACATTCAGTCACGGACTTACAAATGATATTAGCTTACTGGTACATAAGGAATGAAATGCTGCATTCTTTGTCTACGTGATGGTCTCATATGGCAGACAACAGTATAAGAGGAGCATGATCAATGTTTCCATGGAAGGCACCGTCTCTTCAGGGTAGGTAAAAGAAAGAAGTTATTATTGGTGTGTACTGCCAATAAGTATATTTATCAGCTTTAAATACTTTTCCAGAACGTCCCATGTAAGAATGCACACTGCAATTAAAAAAACAAACAAGCCATCAATTTTGCACATACTTTTTACTAATTAAAAAAAAAAACAGCATACCAACAAAAACAGCACATTCACATCTATGGAAAGAAAAAACTTTTCTGGCTTCCAAACTTTCCAACAAAATAAACCAATATCACATACATCATGGTACTGTAAAAAAACATAATGCTGGCCTATCAAACTTGACACATCTCAAAGTAAACTAGACAAAAATGAAGCACTTGATAATTAATTGATTCCTTTTTTTTTTTTTAAATAACTTTTTATTAATTTGTGAATCAATGAATCAAGCAATTACAATAGACACGTTAACATAATGTTAGACATGTTGCTGAATGCAGCAGGTTTTCAAATATTACAAAAAGCAAAATCTCTTCAGGACAGACTAATTACTAACTATGTACACTAATGCTGCTAAATTGAATTTGAGAGATAAAAGGATAAACAAGCCATTCATTATATATAATTCTGGGATCTAAGCTTAACAAGAATAACAATATATACTGTTCATTTGTTAACTCCAGTTCGATGTCACAAAAAAGGACAATATGTAGTAGTCAGTGTCCAGTAGTCAAATTTTGTCTGATGTATATTTAAACTGTAATCAAGCAAGTAAAATCTTTTCGAAAAGTAAGTTCCACAGTTTCTGGTAGTAGATATGTTTCCTAGGATTAATTATAATTATTTTTTGAGATGATATGTAGGTTGTAGCCATAGCTCGGAAACCCCTCCAGGATAACTTGGTGCGATCTATCCAGTTTTTGGTTATGTATAGTTTAATTAGTAAGCATATAGTGACTAAGGTATGCATTTGTAGCTTGGTGAGTTTTAAATCTGTGATATGTAGAATTGCTAGTTCCCAACATAGCATTGATTTGTGACACCCCATCTTTTCTAGTCGTACCTGAAGCGAGTCCCACAAGTTTCGTGAGTACTTACAGAACCATAGAACAAGGAGAAGGTCTGTCTGTGAGTGATGACAGCATATACATGCCGGGGAAGTTTTGGGGTTAAATTTATTTAGGGTCATAGATGTGTAATACACATTGTTATTAATCATCAATTGTGTACCTATTCATTTTTTAAAAGGAGACTAGCTGATGGTAGAGTTGATAGCTCTAAGTTTCTGCTCTTTCAAAAATATATTATCCCTATGATCCCAGTAGTTAGAGAAAAGTAAAGTGTCTTCGTAGATAAAAGATCTAACAAGTTTGCATGGGGTCGAGATTGTTTTCATTTTGCTTGCAAGGGATTCAGAAATTTCCGAGAGCCTTGTCAGATCTTTCTCATTAACAAATGATTCCCCAATTATTGCTGGAAACATCTCCCTGATCTGCCTTAAGATAATGATATATTTTTTGTTAACTTTTAAAGCTTCTCTTAGGTCTTGTAATGTTTTATCTCGATGTTAGTATATGTCCCAGACTGTGCAGTCCTTAATTATTGGGTATTCCAGTAGATTTAACATCTTATTATTTAGTTTAATATTTGGATTCAAGTGGAGTGGTTGAAGAAGGGGTAAGGCCTTGTCCAATTTTAGGGTTTTCACCCATTCCTGAAAGTTATTTACATTGGTTATTAAGTTCATGTTTAGATTAAAGTTCCTAATATTATTTGGAGTAATGAATGGTATGGCTTTTGGGTTGACTTTACAGTAAAGTATATGTTGGTGCCAGATTTTAACCCACAATGGTGACCAATGTTCACTGTGTTTTGAAAAGTTAGATATTAACGTAAGTCTGAGCGCATTAGTAATTTTTTAATAGAGCAGTACATCTGGCAGGTCTAAACCCCCTTTTTCCTTGGGATATATTAACTTTGAATATTTAATTTGAACTGACTTAGGGTACCATATGAATCTGGTGAGATCTTTATTTATTTTATGAAAGAAGTGGTTTGGTATCCTCATCATTGTAGAATTAAATTGATATAACAATTTTGGTAGGACATTCATTTTAATGATTGCCGCTTTTAATGTGATAGTTTTAGTAATTTCCATCTGTCAAGATCTTGCTTGTTGTTATTTCATGTTTTAAGTAGATTATTATGAAGTATAGATGAATGATTATGTTAATAGTTTATCCCAAGATATTTAATGGAATAAATAGTTTTGAAAGGGGAGTCCGTAAGTAGGCCTTCTTTATGGTTTGAGGGATTGATGGGGAATATATGTAATTTTTTCTCATTGATTTGATAATTAGAGATTTGTGCATATATATTTATTGATGTCATAATTTTCCCAAGATCTGTAGTGAGGCATTCAAAGTAAATAATTAAGTCATCCGCAAATGCGGATAGAGTTATTTTGGAGCTAAATATTTTTGGGATTGAGTGGATGGTTCTCTGTGATATTTAAAGGAGCACGGGTTCAATGTAAAAGCTAAATAAAAATGGAGAGAGTGGACATCCCTGTCTTGTTTCACTGGTTATTTTAATTGGGCTTGATATAGTTCTGTTTACATATAAATATGTATGGGAATGGTTATATAAGGTTTCTATAAGGTTTATGAAATTTTTGGAATACAAAAAAAGATAGAATTGTAAATAAAAAATTCCAGCTTACCCCGTTAAAAGCTTTGCATGCATCTAGGACTAACGTATATCTAGGACTTTTCTCTTTCTTAGTCAGTTGGATCATAGAGTCTAAGGTTAGTGTATTATCCCATGTGTGCCTGCTAGCCATGAAACCAGGTTGTTCTTGAGAGATGATAGAAGGCATGACCTTCTTTTAATCTTTTTGCAAGTAGGAAGGCTAGTATTTTGACATCTACATTCATCAGGGCAATAGGTCTATAGTTATGGGGAGTGGCTCTGTCAATTTTACTTTTGGGAATCAATATTGTTTTGGAACTGTTTAGGTGGGGATCATTTATTCCATTTGTTCTAATGTAGTTGAATACCTTTAAGAGTATTGAGGAATCATCTGATTAAATGTTTTATAAAATTCTGATGTAAACCCATAAGGGATGGTGCTTTGCTTGCCTTTAATTTATTAATTACCTCAATTATTTCTTGTTGTTTAAATGGGTCTGATAGAATATTTGCTTGAGAAGTTGTAATTTTAGGGAATTCAAGATTTTTCAAAAAGTTATTTACTTCAGACTTAGGGGTTTGTTGAATGTTCATATTATAGATTTCCATATAAATTACTTTGAATATTTCTATAATTTGTTTATCTGTTCTGAATGTTCTATCCTGCTATTGTAAAAGAGTTATTCTAGAAGCCTCTTACTTGTTACCAATTATTCTTGCAAGTGTTCTAGATGGGACTTGTGACCCTTCATAATATTTGGCTATGTATTTTAATTCTTGTATTGAGTAATTTTGTTGGTTCAAGTCACACAATTCTTTTTGTAGTTTGCTTATTTGCTTTTCAAGATCATGATCTTGGGTTATTTATAAATTCCTTTCCAGTTCTTTGAGTTCCTTAGTTAGGTGGATCTCTTTTTGTTTCCTCATTTTCTGGAAGTAAGATGCCTTTTGAATCAGGAACCCTCTGATTACTGCTTTACAAGTGGCCCATTGAATACCGGGGGGGGGGGGGGTATCAGTATTGTTTAGATTAGTATTGATCTCTATTAGGATGTCAGAGATGTTTTTAATAACCTCAGAATTAAAAAGGATGTTATTATTTAGGGATCAGTTACAAGTTTGGTGTCTGGATATAGGAAGTGAGTCTGTCCATTTGATGTCTATCATGATTTTTGAATGGTCCGACAGATATCTAGGTTTACTATAGTATCTTATTTTCCCTCTCACAAATTCCTCAGAGATTAAGATAAAAGTCTAGTCTTGCCCATGAGTTGTGGCATTTAGAGTAGTATGTATAGTAAGTGTCTTTCTGTGAGTTTTCTCCGTAGGAGATAGGGTCCAGTAGGAAGAAGTCTGATATCAGGTCTGCTAAGGCTAGAGATGGTTGGTAATTGTAATTGATTGATTTATTTGAGCGGTCAATGTAGGGGTTTATCACTACGTTCCAGTACCTCCCTATTATGAAATAATGGTCCACAAATTTGCTTATTAGGTTGTGTAATTCAGAGATAAAGTTTTGTTGTTTCGAGCATGGGCCATATATGTTAAGAAATAAGACTGGCTTCGACAGTTTGGGATTTACTGTTATGAAGTAGCACCATCTGTAATTTGTATTGGACTTAAAGTCAATTATAGGGTCTGGAAATGATTTATTAACTATGATGGCAACTCCTTTGGAGTTTGAGCTATCTCCCGAGGCAATGGTGGTTTTGATCCACTTTCTATATGTGTCCACTTCCATTCATCTTCTATTAAATGGGTTTCCTGCAGGAAAAAAAATATTAGCTTTGGATTGAAATATTAAATGCATCAGTAGTTTCCTTTTTTCCTATCTTGTAGGCCCCTCACATTCCACGAATTAACTGTCCACATTTGACTTATTTTGATGGGGTCTGGGCGCCAAGCTTTTTTTCCTCTGGCTCTATAATTGGGATCTGCATTCTATTCTTGTTTTTATATTTACAGTGTATGTGCATATCAATCTTCTTTAATAGGATAACCAATATTTTGATCTGACACCATAGGTATATCCAGTTTCTTACCGTAATCTTGACTACTATTACATTTTTTTGTCATGAAGTGGTTATGATAATAAAGTTCCCAGAATTTCCCTCTCTTATTATTTTCGGAATTATAGCCCTTCCTGGACTAATCCTGTGCCTAATCACTTAACTCCCATTTCCAGAAAGGTTTGGAAGTAAAAGGCCATAGGATAGAATAATGTTATGATTCTGTTAGCCGAAGTGGAATCAAAATCTCAGATCTTTATTCTTTGCCAATCTGGAAGTACATCTAATAATATAAATTAGCCACACAGGAATGGTAACTTCAGCCACTGTACTCAGGATCAAGGAAAGGTGACAACTTCTTGGATCACCCTCAAACTTACTGGACACACACCATCATCCCACTGAAGCAACAAGATTTGAATCCAACAACTTCCGGACATTACCATCCCTATCTTCTTATAAGACGATAGCAACTGGAAGTTACCTCTGGTAAAATGCTAATCCTTACTATTCTCCTTTGATAATTGCACCGAGTCTTATCTCAAGCCACGTATGCTTTTTAGATACATATGTGGCTATAAGGTCGAACCATTGATCACTGATAAAGGGGGAACGAATGAAGAGGGGGGGAAGAAAAGGAAAGAAAGGATTACAAAAGGACATACTAAATAGTTAAGAAGGGTGAAATAATGAAGAATCTTTGTTACAAAGTGAGAGTAAGCACAACATGTGAATGTAAGAATGGATATTCTTATTTTACTCGGATCATCCAGTACGAACATGTATACAGTATTCTTATAGTTAACCCTTCCATACCCTGGTTAAAAAAATCATAGAGTACAATGCTCCCTTTGGTATGTATCTGACCAGGCTTATACAGCAACTGGAGCAACTTCAGAGGTTCCTTACAAAAACAATACAAGGCATAACAAACCTGCCTTATGCAGAGCACCTTAAAGCCCTTTTCCTCTACCCATTCTCCTGCAGATTGCTAGAGGTGATCTATGCTTGGCTTATTAGGCATCTGCAAACCCCACTTATGAATCTCCTGCATATTTGTAAGTCAAACAATACCAGAAATACAAGGTCTAAGGATCTACATTTTGTCTGCGAATTAAATAGAACATGCAGGAGAGACAGATATGTGTCCCACAGACTGCCTGTCCTATGGAACAGGCTTCCCATCCATATCAAGCTGAGTTTATCTATCACCCAATTTAAGTGCAACATAGACCACTGGATGGGGAATAGGAAATTTACACAAGGCCTAGCACCCATACCCCTTATGGACAGAGGTAGCTTATAAATACCTGGCCCTCAATGTCCTATTTTGATACTGGATGTCATTATTCTTTCGTGAAAACTTGGACAGGTTTAGAAAGGTCTACCTGGGTCGTTAGCTTAGTAACAACATATGAATATATGAATTTATGAATGTACTATGCAATCACAGAGTATGCACAGCCCATATCTTAGATGCCCCAGACTGCCAAAAATAGGGCAGAAGAGCATTAAAGTCTGTTTATACAATGACATTATTTATAAAAGGTAACATTTGTTTCTTAAATACTGTCATTCTATAATAGCAGTTATACAATGATAAATCATTACTATTCAAAAATGAGCACACTGGCTGGACAGAGCAAACAGCATCCTCTTTGTAAATCGAGCATATATGAATAGAAAAAAAGTCTGGTCGCTAAAGTATCATTAAGTGACCAGACTTTCTTTTATTCATGTATGCTACAGAGGCATACATCTCAGATTTTCACGGAATGTCCAGATTTTTGCCTCATATTTTTGGTCTGTTCCTCATAACATTTCTGGTTTTCTGACAAATCACTGAGGATGTCATGAAATAATGACACACAGAGGTTCATAGGTGTTTACTAGACTAATGGCCAGGAGGGCCTTTTTAGACCTAGCCATGCATCCCAAATCTCTGACAAGTTCTGATACCCTTGATAAGTGTAAGCATGGGCCTGGGAGATGAACCATTTACAGGTTACCTGTGTCCATTAGAGACATAGGTGCCAAATCAGGCATAAAGTTCTGGTTTTCCATCCAATTGCCCAGGTTGCACTTGAATTAGGTTAGGGAGGAACTCTGCTTCACATATATAGGAACCCTGTTACATAGACGGGTAGTCTTTGGGATACATACATATCTCTCCAGCAGTTCCTATTTATATCACAGGCAAGATTTAAGTTTATAGACTAGGTAATTCTGGTGCTGTTTGTTTTGTGGATATGCAGGAGGTCCATCAGAGTGGGGTCTGTATGCCAGGCATAGATCTCCCCTCAAAAGCCTGTAGGAGACAGAATACAGGGATAGGGTCTTGAGGCAGTCTGCATAGAACATTTTACTTATGCCCTGTATTCTTTTAGTGAAGAACCTCTGTATACATTCCAGTTGTTGAATATGCCTGGTTAGGTACATACCAGAGGGACATTGTACTCAGTAATAGGTCTGATGAATACCGAATACAGTGAAACAATTACTTCCTTGGACTTAGATGCCATACCTTTGTTTTTAAATTGCACAACATAGAATGATTTCCTCACCACTGTAGACACGTGATGGTCTAAGCCTAGATTACTATCTATGTGTGTCCCTAAGTCCCTGACTACTGGGTCAGCTCTAAGGGGTATGTTGTCAATATGATAGTTATCAGGGATGGATGACTTCTCAAAGGATACTATTATGCGTTTCTTGGCATTTAGTTTTAGTCCTTGGCTCTAACACCAGTTGTTTGTCTGTGTCAGCCCCTCCTGGAGAACATTTGCTTCAGTTTGAGATTCAATGACAGCTCCTAATTTGCAGTCATCTGCAAATGTAGTCAGCCATAGACCACTGACATTGGCCTTGACTGGAGCGGTCCAAGGACTGATCCCTGAGACAGTCCATTTGTGACTGCCTCTTTGTAGAGGTGGACTCCCCAGTTCTAACTTCCTGGGTCCTGTCTGTGAGGCAGCTGGCTATCCACAAGGTGACATACAGGTTTGTACCTAACCTCTTGAGTTTGTCAACAATGCCCGAGTGGGGTATTGTGTCAAATGCCTTGGCCAGGTCAAGGTAGGCAATGTGAACGATTTTGCTCTCATCCACTGCTTTGGTGACCTTCTCAAAGAAGTCCACCCGGTTGAGTAGGCATGATCTGCCCTTGACGAAACCAAACTGGGTTGGTTCCAGTGTATGGAGGTTTACTATATCTCTATTGATGATCTCCATAATAATTCTTTCCATGGCTTTACATAATACTAGTGAGGCTTATGGGTCAGTAGTTTCCAGGGTCTGTAGATGGCCCAACTTCGTACAGAGGGATGACTGTTGCCTTTCTCCATTCATAAGGCACAAAGCCTGTTTGGAGGCTACAGTTAAATAATAATTCCAGAGGCCCTGGTAGGTCATGTTTCATGCTATTCAGGAGGCATACTGGGATATTGTCTGGGCCCATTGATGCAGTGTTCTTGGTCTTAGAGAGAGCATTAAGGATTTGTTCCCTATTGATAGTAGGGGAGTTATATTTGATGATATCTCCTGAAGGAAGGTTGAGGGGGAGAGATGGGTAAAGTTGGAACTGAATTTATCAGCCAGGACGTTTGCTATATCTTCTGGCTCAGTATAGGTGGCTCCATTTACAGTTAGCTCTGCACACAATTGTGTATTGACTTTGAGATTGTGGACATAGCTAAAGAATGCTTTGTGGTTGTCCTTGGCCTGAGAGGCCAAACTTACCTCAAATTTTGCCTTGGTAGACTTTATTTACCATCGGAGTTTATTTACTTTGATGAGAGTGCTTTTATCATTCTGGATGCTGCACCTCCTAATTTTTGTCATGATTTTCTTCCTCCTATTATATAGCCTATTGATTTTGTGATTCCACCAGTGTGGCTTGTTTTTTGAGTTAGTTCTGTACTTCTTCCTGGTGGGAACAGCTGCCTTTATGCAGCTATTAACATGCTTGTACAGGGTTGTACAGGGAATTTCTGTTTAAAGGCTTATTGTGCCTGCTTATATGAACTGTTTCTTTCTGAAATTGGTGCACCTTGGTTGCTGTAGCATAGACTAGATTCAGGCATCCTGAATCTAGTTTTGTTTGTATAACTTGAGCACTAATCCAGGCTATCTCTTATGGAAAAGGTTCCCCTGCACCCTAGTGGCAGGAGTGTGCAGTTAGAACTTGTCTGATTGAAGATTGCTGGAACAGGGCTCAGTTTTGAGCTTTTTTACTGGTTAATTGGGTAATTTGTTTAAATCACTTTGCTCGTGTTCTATTGTTATATAAAACAATTGCACTTTATTCATCTGCTTTTACTGTATTTGTGTTTCTTCCTACTTTATTACTTTATTTTGCTTTTGCTACTTGTTCTTAAAAGTACTTAATTGCATTTATTCTGCTGCATTTATTACTGCTTGTTAGTAGCCTGATTAAATTGTAACTGTTATTCTAAGCCTTTGGTTGAAGCAGGTGGGCTTCAGACCAGTTGTTTTAGATTAAGAAGGTTTGTGGTCTGCACTGTTGTGGCAGGACAGGTAGCTTACATCCTTCTAAGTTGGGAGTTGCTGATTGAAGGCTTAGTGTCTGTTATTCTAAAAGTGTATTAGTTCTGGTTTAAGCACTTGGGCTTTGGGCCAGTTATTTTACATTAAGAAGGTGTGGTCTGTACTCTTGTGGGAGGAGAGGGTAGATTCTGCCTTTCTGAGCTGGGAGTTTCTGGTTAAAGCCTTATTGAGCCTGCTTATATGAACTGTTTATTTCTGAAATTGGTGTGCTTTGTTTGCTGTAGCACAGACTAAATTCAGACCTGCTGGATCTAGCTTTGTTTGTATAACTTGAGAACTAATCCAGACCATCTTTTTTTGGAGAAGGTTCCCCTACACCCTAGTGGCAGGAGTGTGAAGTCAGAACTTGTCTGATCGAAGACTGCTGGAATGGGGCTCAGTTTTTAACTTTTTATCTGTTAATTGGTTAATTTGTTTAAATCAGTTTGCTCATTTGCTACTGTTATAGTAATATATATATATATATATATATATATATATATATATATATATATATATATATATATATATATATATATATACACATACACTTTATGCATCACTGCTTAGCTAGGGTTAAACTATTCCCAGTGCCATAAAGTCTGATCTTCAAATTTTCAATTAGAATGAGCCAGTTTTATAGTTTTAGCACTAAAATCTGTTTCTTTGAGCTCAGCACTTGTTCAGAACTCATTGTAAGCACTAAATAAGCTACAAATTACTACAGCACTCAACTTTCCTCACTTGTCTAGAGGAAAACAGTTTTTAGTACTTAACAAATAAGCACCTATCCAAGCATGTCTAAGGGTCAGCTCCTGGTGTTTTCTCTTGCCTACGTGATGAATCTGGGCATCTTGGGGCAATGCAGCAATTGCCTCATGTACACAGACAACCCTCTCCTCCTATCACCCAACACTACAACCTGTGAGAGATGCACTTATATAGCCAAACTGGAAGCAAAGCTCTCTTCACCCAAGACTGGACTAGACAGTCAAGAAGAGAAGGTAAACACTTGCACCACACCACACTAATCACATAGTCCCTCAAAACCTACACCACCAAAACACACACATAGAAACACAAAACACACACCTACATTTGCAGAGACTCTCAATAAAAATCTGCTCAAGCAACAGAGACCTCCAAAGCAGAAACACAAGCAACCTCCACCCCCCTAACACAATCCAAATGACACATAGCCCACAAACTCAGTGTGCCAGTCAACCACAGCCCATAAGGCATAACAACGTACCCAACACTCTAGTCATAGGTGACTCTATAGTCAGGCACACTGATGTTCCACTCACCAGGCTAAACAAGGAGAAAGTTACTGTCAGCTGTCGGTCAGGTGCCAGGATCTGCCACATAATGCGTGCACTCAGGTCACTCCAAAACAAGTCCAAATATGAGTCTGTCATTGTCCATGTTGGTGTGAATGACCTGAGACATACCTCCCTGGACTGCATGAAAAGAGACATGGAGGAGCTTTCTGATCTTGTAGCCCAGGCAGGTATGACCCTAGCCCTGAGTAGCATCCTGCCATCACCCAGAATGATACCACAGTACAAGGGCAAAATGATTGACTTCAACAATTGGCTAAGCTTCTGGTGTCATTCTAAGGGGATCCAGTATCTGTCTGCCTGGGATGACATGATCGACAGACCATGATACTTTGCCAGAGATGGCCTGCACCTGTCGCCCTTGGGATTCTGGGTACTGGCTAAGGCTCTTGCCACCCATATAGTGCCTTTTTTAGGCAAGGTTCAAAAGAACAAATTCACCACCTTAACGGGTACAAGTAAGCAAAATCTGAGGGTAATGCTACTCAATGCAAGAAGTCTAAACCTCAAAATGCATTCACTCAAGGCACTCCTTAAAATGGAGAACATCGACATCTGTGCAGTGACAGAGACCTGGTTCAAAGCTCCAGAGAGCACCCCTGCATTACCAGGCTATAATTCATACCACACCTTTCGGCCACCTAATCTGGACTGAAACACTAAAGGCGGAGGCATGTCCATATTCATTAAGGATATCCACAGCTCCAGGCTAGTTGCTCAGCATAATGCATCCGATATTATCAAAGTGCAACTAACTCTGGGCAAGACCAGAATCCAAATTGTAACTTGCTACAGATCCCCCACCATGCCCCAGGATTCCCACTCCTCATTTCTTCATACACTGGAAAATATTAGGGTACAACCCAACACCCTAATAATGGGCGATATCAACTACCCCACCATTAATTGGGAAAATTACTCATGTACCAACTCTTTTGCTCAACGTTTTCTGGAATTCATAAATTCCAATGCCTTGGATCAACTTATCCACACCCCCACCAGGGGCAGCAATATCCTAGACCTGGTCATTACCAACATGGGCGACCAGTGTTCCACACCAGAGGTCATCTCCTCTTTGGTCAGATCCGACCACAAGCTAATCACCTTAGACATCCACATCCCACCCCCACCTCCCATTAGGGAAACCACCGTAAAAAATTTCTCAAAAGCCAACTTCACGCTTCTTAAGACAGAAGTGACAAACTTCACGACATCCATGCAGATGGACAATAGAGGTACGACTGCTGAATCCTACACAAATGCACTTTATAAGCACAAGTGCATGGATCGTGCTATCCCTAACAGAACCAAGATGCTATCCTCCATAAAAAGGAAGCCAATCTGGTGGTCCCCTGCCATAAACAAACTCTACAACAGAAGAAAGAAACTGTTGCAAAAAAGAGTAAAATCCCATGATTGGAGGAACTCCCTGGTCTGCCTCAGTAAGAAGCTGAGATCCCTCATAAAATCCTCCAAAGTTAATTATGAAAACAAAATCGCCACTCATTCTAAAGACAACCACAGAGTATTCTATATCTATGTCAAGAATCTCAATGGCAACACTCAGATCTGCTCTGAGTTACAGCACAATGGCACTAAATATACAGAGGCAAATGATATTGCCAACATCCTGGCAGATAGATTCAGTGCTAACTTTACCTCCCCTCTCACCCCCTAAAGGGCCCATCTCTATACCGGAAGAATGCAAAGTTCCTGTAATAACGGCTACACAGGTAAAAACCACACTCTCCAAAGCCACGAACACAGCATCCATGGGACCTGACAACATCTCAGGCTGCATTCTACATGAACTGCAGAATGAACTGGCACCTCACCTAAGCACCATGTTCAGTCATAGCCTCACCTCAGGCTTTGTGCCCAGTGCCCACTGATGGTGCACAGCAACGGTTATCCCACTCCACAAAGGGGGAGGCACCATGGACCCAGGGAACTACTGCCCCATTAGCCTAACGAGCCTGTTCTGCAAGGCCATGGAATGTATCATCATGGATCTTATACACAAAGACATTGGTAATCTCCAAACTCTGGACCCCACTCAGTTCGGGTTTGTAAAAGGCAGATCATGTCTCCTAAACCTGATACACTTCTTTGAAGCAGTAGACGAGGGTAAGGTGGTTCACACAGCCTATCTAGATCTCTCCAAGGCTTTTGACATCATCCCCCACTATGGAATTATAGATAAACTCTCTAAACTAGTTATAAATCCCTATCTCACACGATGGGTTGCCAAATAGCTCTCTGACAGAACCCACACTGTGAAAGTAGCAGACTCTAAATCCGACTTCAGACCAGTGACAAGTGGAGGAAGGGTTCAGTCCTGGGTCCTCTCCTGTTTGGTATCTACTTTTCTGAAGTACAGGCTAACACAAAAGGTCTTTGGCTAATGCAGTTCGCAGATGACTGCAAACTAGGAGCCATAATCGAAACTCCTAATGATGTGGACATCCTACAAAAGGGCCTCATGGAGACAGATGCCTGGTGTCAAAGCCACGGCCTCAAGCTCAATGCCAAAAAGTGCATTGTCATCCCCTTTGGTAAAAACTCTGTACCCTTGAGCTACCAGATAGCTGGTAGTCTACTTAACACCGAAAGTGTGATAAGAGACCTTGGGACACAGGTGGACAGTACTCTCTCCTTTGATAATCACATCACCATAGTAGTCAGAAAATCCTTCTACGTGGCACACCTCATCACAAAAGGTTCTCATCCAGGAAAAAAGAGGTCATTGTTCCCCTCTACTCATCACTCATCAGACTCACTATAGAGTACAACGCCCCTTTTGGTATGTAGCTCACAAGACATCTACAACAACTGGAAAGGCTGCAGAAATACCTTACAAAGAGGATTACTGGCCTCAAACACATGCCCTACGCAGACCATCTCAAAAAACTCCAGCTTTACTCCATCACATATCGTCTACTCAGAGGTGATTTCTGCCTAACATACAAAGCTATGTGAAACCCAGAGCTGTTGGACATGCTCTGCTTAAACAAATCCCAGTCCCTCCGAGCTACACACTCTAGGGACCTAAACCTTGTCACTACAATAAGCAGAACATGCTGGAGGGATAGATTTCTGTCCCAGAGACTTCTCATACTCTGGAACAAACTACCTATCTATATCAAACAAAGCTCCTCATTAGCACTCTTCAAGAAAATCTTGATGATTGGATGGAAAATAGGAAATTCACCCCGGGGATCACCTCTGTGGCTCTGCTTGACAGGAGCACAGGAAAATAATTTTCTTGGGTGGTGAAAGCCAGGGTACCTTTTTGGCTAGGCTTATATAGGCCCTAGGGCCAATAGCCTAGTACCTACCTATGAACAGTTCTGCATAGGCAGCAGTGTTGTCAGGGTTTATGGGGGCTTGAAATTTTGCCAGGTTCTCACTTAATAGCAGGAGGTTAGCCTTAGAATTGTTCCTGAATAATCCAGGTTTAGCTGGGGGTCCAGGTTTTATTTTTACTTCAAAGGAGACCCTTTTATGGTCTGACCTTACCAGGGAAGGCATTACAATAGGGGGTGTGCAGCACTCTCCCATATTAGTGAAGACCAGATCCAGTTTGGTTGCACCCCTGGTTGGTGTATTGAATATCTGGTCCAGGAAGTTTGTGTTTACAAAATCCAGGAATCTGTGTGCATGTACGCTTGGTGTCATATAGAATTCCCAGTTAATAGTGGGGTAATTAAAGTCATCCATGAATATTGTATTGGATTGGATGGTTAGTGTTTCTAATAAGTTTAAATACATGGTATGGGTTTCCTGGGTCATAGAGGAGGACCTATACCTTGCAAGGAAGTGGTATTGGATTTTACCTATGGCGATTTGAACATGGAGCAGCTCAAGGGCATTGTCCTGTTTGACCAGCCTTGAAGTATATTTATTTTTGATGTAAATAGAGACACCTCCACCTTTAGTCCCTGCCTGTGAAGTACCTGACCTAAATGTGTGGAAGGCATTATGACCTTGTACTGTTGTTGTGCTTTCTGTGTCTTTAAACCATGTCTCATTGACTGCACAGATGTCAGCACTCTGTAGAGTAAAGAGAGCTTCTAGGGAGTGGAGAGTTTCAGACTTCATATCCTTCAGACAATACATGCTAACACAAATCTTGTTATTCTAGCAACTTTCTAAGTTTATAAGAGGAACATTTACAATCGGTCCCTATTTTGTAGCCTTTGTCCCCAGTTATTTAAGGCTTTGTCCAATTTCTTGAGCTAAGAGGTTGAGAGGTACGTACAGAGGACAGAGAAAATACAAGGAATATCTGGTACATTCTTCAAAACTACAGAAACATACCCGCTTTTCCTTGTATTTCTGCCCTGTCTCTCTTGTATCTCTAAACTGACCAGATTTTATAGTTAAAAAAAAAATACAATGGAGATCTTTCTTTCTCTGTTGCTTGTTGTACTGTGCAAGTGTGGGAACGTAAGTCCCATACTCATGTGCAGTACATCAACAAATGCGGAAGAATGAGGAAACAAAGTAGAGGAACACTACGTCTCTTTTATACAAAGACAGTATTTAAGAAAGTTAAGAAATTTCTTTCTTAAATAATGTCATTGTGTAATAGCAATATCCAACTCGTGGGTGTGGGTATATGAGAATTTACCCACGGTTGACTTTGTTTAATCACTCATGCTTCACCCTTCAGATCAAACCATGCCACACATGGGTAAATAAATCATTATATACCCACACCCACTTGTTGATTATAGCTTAAAAATCCACTCATGGGTGTAGGTAATGCACGAGTTATCCATGGTTGGCTTTGTTTAATCTCTCTCAGGCTTCACCCTTGTGATCAAACCACTCCAGCCATGGGTATATCCTGCATTACCCACACAGTAATAGATTATCACTAAATTATATTTGTACAAATAAGTAAGCCACATTTATTTCTGTATGAAATGCACCTGGGATGAACTTTACAAGACAGCGCTAGCTATTGCTTTATAACAAAAAGTAGTAGAAGTGTAGCCAAGCTTATACCTTGTAAGCTATGATGTACACATTAATTTCTATGGTGGCAACATTTTGACCAGCCATAAGGTACTAAGTTCCCAGTCTTGAAACACATAAAGTAATTTAAAGGTGTATAATTAAGATAGCAAAGAAGGTAAACATGTCCACAGAAGTAAAAGCTTACTACATTTCTACCTATCTTATTAAGGGATTATAAAATATACTTTTTAGCCGTGGTGGTGCAGCGGTAGCATTGTTGCCTCACAGCAAGAGGTTCTCCTGTTCGACTCTCGGCTGGAGTGCCTTCTGTGTGGAGTCTGCATGTCCTCCCCGCGGTTGAGTGGCATTCGAAAGCCATGCGTGAATGGGCGTGCCTTCGTTGAAGGTTGGGCATTGGGCTGGCAACTCGGCACCATAAAAATCTACTGCCAATCATTAGTGGATCGGAGTTCCACTGTGGTGACCCCTAACCGGGAAAAGCCGAAAAGACAAATATAAAATATACTTTTTAATATATATGATGCATCTTTAATTACATTCTTATGGGTAAGATCATCGGACCTTGATATACAGATTTGAAAGTTCTGGCTGTATCCCTGAGAAGAACATATTATAAAGCATTAAAATATGAGAATCTGAAAAACTTATAAATTATTCAAAGTTTCACTATTAAAAAAAAAAAAAACAATTCAAAATGCATGCCCCACAAATGAGTTTTTATTTAATGAATGTTTTGCAGGGGGATCTAGAAGTAATTTTTAAATTTGCGAAAGTAATTATGATTTTTTTTTTTGCTTTCTGTTTTTGTCTCCAGGCTGCTCCCCCATTAACATTTATACTTCAGCAAGAAGGTGAAGCCATCCCACAACCAGGTAATCTGACATATCTCCTTCAGCCCAGTGCCAAACACCAACTAAAGGCTTGTTCTTCATTGCAGAACCATTAACCACACCCCTTCCCTAAGGACAGCTTTCATCAGGCCGAGCAGCTAAGGAATTTTTTACATAGTCCTTACTTCCCTGCACATGCTGATATCATCACACACTGGCAATTGGGAGTAACCTTCAGAACGTACTCCACACCGATACTATAGGGTAGTCATGTCTTCTGCTCTGCCCTGTGACGGATGTCCTCTCTCTGAGCTCCAGTTTCCAGAAGAGCTCCACTAGAGAGATTTCAAGCATGCTTCTTCCAGGATAGGCATGCCCATTCTACCTACCTGGATCGTCATGCACCTGAGCTGCTAACTGAAATTAGCCATAGTCAGGGATTTATCCCTTTGTACCACTGGCATGGCATAATTTCCTTTTTTTAAAGAAGCGGAGGAAATAACTGTTAGACTACAGAACAGTAGTCACGCTATTAAACTTGTCTTATATATTTGAGACTGAACTGCCCTTATATCCAGCAGTGTTGATGTAGGGACAAGCCATCTCTGACAGCACCAGAGGTCAAAGTTTAGTCATGAGCTTCGAGTGCCAGATGGCTGCCTTGGAAGGACTAACTATTGGAAGGATGAATGTCCTTCTGTGGTAGGGGGTGCAGGATACAGAGGCTGTTTTTTATCTAAAACTAAGCAAGGTTATTTCTCAAGCTATAGTTAGGGATACAACACATTAGGATATTTTATGGAGCATGCTGATATTAATGTATAATTGTGATCCTGGTAGACATCATAGTAAATACTTCTGCTACGTATAAATCCTATTGCATTGGGTCATTCAGCCTTTCTCATCCTGCATTTATGATTACTCAGGTGACCATTACACCCCAGTATTAGTGGATTTGTTTTAGCAAAATGACTGAGAAAGAGTAGCAGGAAAGCTGAGAGGCAATGCACTGCAGACAGTGATTATGTAAAACACAGGGGGTAAAATAATTAGGGAAGGAAAACAAAATCTTACAGGTTTTTGGGGAGGGAGAGTGGCAACACCCATTTAATCATAACATTCTTATATCTTAAGTTACTGGCAATTACAGTGAAGGAAATATCTCAGTGCATAAAATATTTGTGAACTACTTCAAGGCATCTGACCCTGTCAAATGTAACAGTTTGGAACAAACGTAAGTATAAACAAGAAGACCCATGCACTTTATGTGCTGATAAAAGGCAACCTGCTGTTTCCACAAATAAAAGAAGCAGACAAAAAGAGATGGGACACAACTCTAACAAAACATTCCAATGCAGAGAGCTTAGTTTCACTCCACAGAAAGTATTCCTGTTTATAGCATTAATGATCCAGGTCTAATTAGTAGTCTGACAGCTAGGATGGAAGAGGAAGGAGTGGCTGATACAAAGCCACTGTGATACTCTACCATAATGCCAGTGTAGTTGACTCAGTGAGCATTATCTGTTAAAGTAGGGGTGCATGAGGGTGCAGGTAAACATAATTTCCTTTTCACCATCTCTTGATCAAGTCAGTCAAGTGGAAGGGGTGCTGGTAGAGCACAGAATAATACCTGTCTCTTTTCACTTTGCAGTATTATGGAATGATTAATGTTGTTCATCTATTGCTTCTAGAAGAAATCAACAGGAAAGGTTGGAGCTTGTAAAGCCTTACCATGAGGTCAGTATGTTGTAATGAAAAAGCATCCTAGTGTACAACAAATAAACACAGCTTTTACTGAGATCAAAACACACACACACACACACACACACACACACACACACACACACACACACACACACACACACACACACACACACACACACACACACACTAGTTTCCTTGACTTGCTAGTTTTAAGGAGACTTAAATGACCTATGTAATAAAAACATATCTTAAAAAATATTGCTCAAATTAATTGCAAACAAGCAGTGTATATCACATCCTACAGCATGAGCAGAACATGATATAAGAGCAAACTCTTTTCACAAACTATGCTTCTCTAACAGAGATATGTTACTCTTTTAGAGTGCTCTGTAGCTCAACTAAAGTGTTATACCTACATTCCCTTCCTTAACTTTAGTTCTATGAGGATGATCCATAAGTCCTTTTTAACAATTCTGGACATACAATATTACTGAATGGGCCTTCTAAAGCCTTCAAATGGTAGGTCTAGAGGCTACTACCCTTTGGGGTTGGGGAGCAAGGGTTAATCAGCCACTTCAGGCCAGTGGTTGTTGATGGCTGCTGAGTGCTGGTCTATCTGCCCCCCCAATCTTCAGGTGTGCAGTGATAGCAATGCAAGCTACACATACTTCTGTGCATGTACCCCTGCTGCAGATTCTGTTACTGATACCCTTTCAGAGTTTTTCCTACCCATAACTGACCCTTGATCTCCTCCAGGAAACTAGTCATAACCATCCCATCTCAAAAAAGGATAGATGTGTCTTGGCCAGTTCACCCCATGATCTCTGGGCAGCTCTGCACCACTTCAGTTTATCTTACCTGGATCATAGGCACTGCATATATGAATTATCACTGTCTACCAGAAGGCAGCAGCACCATACAGCAGTTTGAATATCATGTTCTTTATTTTTGGTGGCATAGACTGTATCATGATGTAGACAGAGCTATACAACATTTGATATACAGTCAACACAAAAGCCTGTTTTGTATCTTATATGGCCTGAGGGGGCTAGGCATGCTGATTGGATCTCATAAGATGAATGCTCTAGATGTGCTAGGGGCATTAAACAGACTTAGTTATAATTATAGTAAGTTCAAGACAACTGTATTCTTGGTCAACAATCATCTAAGCATACAGACTCCTTCTCCTCAATCCAGTGCTCGATACTGCTTTTGAAATCAACAGTATTTTACAGCTCTAATATTTACAGAAAGCTTAAAGTGTAACAATGGTCCAGGGAATGCACCCATCACATATAACCGTATTATTTACATTGATTTTGAATGTAATTTGTAAAGTCTTGCCTGAGAGATTTGAAACCTATATATAACTGTATTTCTCTAAACTGCTATTTCTGTGCTATTTATATTATGGGTTTGGTATAATGGTTAAGGTCTTCACCTTACAGATACAAGGTACAACAGGGTCTGATTCTGACTTTGGGTTATTAGCTAGTCTTAAAATGTCTCTTCAAGGCAGTTAGCCTAATATTAACCTATGGGCTTGGGGTTAGCATAATGGTTAATGTGTTTGCTTCACAAATAAGAGGTAAAGGGTTTGATTCTAACCAAGGGAAGTTATCAAGGCTTAAAATGACCCAGAGGGTCAGCTAGTACTTACCTATGAATAGCATATCTTATAACCTGTATTTTATATTGTTGAGATTGATGACTGTCAGGCGAGGCTGGTAATCTTTATCATTAACAGTGATAACCTTTTCATTAATTTCCTTTGTAATGATGCTAGGAGTCATACTTCATTTTCTGTATATGATCAAATTAAGTTTTTGTGCAATTTACACAACGCAGTAGCATCAGTACTAAAGGATCAAATAGCAATCATAATATTTTGTTAGCAATGATTCTGATTTGTAAGGCAATTAGCCTGAAGCTTAGCTTATGCTGAACTAAGAGACCAGGGTCTTTCACATGTTCAGCAGCTGCTAAAGCTTGTTCGTTTATGCAGCTAGAGTTCTGAATTTGTTCACATTCAGTGAGCATGGTATTGAATTTATTAGTATTAATTTACAAGTCTATTTTTTCCTGCCCAGGTACTAGGGCCCCTCATGTAAATATTTATATCAATGTTTTATTCTTTGGTAAACAGTATACCAATTTGACAATCATCTGCATACATAGTCAACAATATTTGTTTCTAGGAAAAAAGACAGAAATGGAAGTTAAATAACACTGCTATCAACAATGGTACAGAGAAGCACCCATATAAAGTTTGCCCATTGAGAAATATGACAAAGTAGCATGACATTTTGCTTTTTCCTGTTTAAACAGTTTGCAATTCATCACATTATGAATGGATGGATAAATATACCCTTTTCCCCACTGTAGTACGATCTTGGAGTTAGTATATATAAGTAGCGGAGGTGTGTCTGGCAAAGTGAAACACATCTTTGCAGGGGGGCACCCCCCACCCCTCTGCTTATATATACTAACTTCGAGATCGCATTAGAGTGGGGAAAAGGGCATATTTCCTTATCCCCACTATACCATGCTTCGGTTAACTGATTTACATGAAAGTGCACTTTCGCTTAAGCTGAAGTGGGTCTCGGCTTTCTCTTGTTTGAACAAGTGTGTTTTCGAACAGCAGAAGTAGACCCCTATATATATATATATATATATATATATATATATATATATATATATATATATATATAATTTATTTATTTACATTTGTTTACTGGGAAAGTCTGACCGGACACAGGTCCCTTTTCAGTGAAGGCCCGGGGAGAAAAGCTCAACAAGTAAAAAATGAACAAACATACAAGAGTAATTGAGTATACAGTAAAGAACATGTCATACAATAAAAAGGAGCAATAGGTACTTGTAACAAATTGAAGAATCAATAATAAAGAAACATAAGAAACTAGTAGATGTAGACTAGGAATATCTGACTAGAGATCAAGAGTCAAGGAAGGCTGAAAAGCAAGTAGTACTTAAGATCTAACATGCCCAGTAGCAGATAATAAAAAATCAGACCTATATTATTTGGGATAGGAGTCTTTTTTTTTTTTTTTTTTTTTTAGTCGGGATTGGAGTAAGGACAGAGCCAGCACATTTTTAGGTGAGACTTGAGTGTAGTCTTGAAGTGACTGCTGGATGGTAACATGATTGGGGGGGGGGGGTTGTTCCATAGTTTGGATATGGCACAGGAGAATAGAGATTCTCCTGCAGAGTTTTTGGCTTTGGGGATAAAAACTAGATTTTTGCTGTTGGAGTGTAGGGGTCTAGAGGAACAGTATGGTTGGAGAAGGTTTTGAAGTGATGGAATTTTACAAGGATGGTTTACTAGTTTGTGGGCAAATGAGAGTTGATTCAGATGAAGTAGCTGTGGAAGGTCAAGCCAGTCTAGTTTCCTAAGAGTGTTGCAGTGGTGGCTGAGGTAGGATGTGGCTGTTATAAGTTTTGCAATTTTATTGTAGAAGGCTTCAAACCTGTTTAGGTCACACTGTCTAAGGTTGGTAAGTATAGGAGAAGCATAGAGTAAGGTGGAGATTAGTTGGCAACTGGCAATAGAAGTACTGGCTGCCTTGGTTAGGTAATGTTTGTTTCTATATAATAAGTTTTTTGTGTACCTTTTTTATGGTTAGAGATATGTGGATGTCAAATTTGAGATTTTTGTCTATCTCCACACCAAGAAGTTTGGTGTGGTCTGATGGGGAGATGATGGTATTGTCTTTGGCAAGAATACTGAAGTGGGCGGAAGTTTGGTAAGATTTGGAGAGTTGGAAGATAAGGAGTTTGGTCTTGCTAGGATTGAGTAGAAGTTGGGCATTGGATAGCCAGCTGTCTACTGATGAGGATGACTCTTGTGTGATCTTTTGGGGTTCTGGTAAAGTGGGAGCAGAGCAGATGAGGGTGGAGTCATCTACATATTGTATGAAAGAAGCATGCTTGGTGGATGTATGTAGGTTGTTGGTGAAAACGGAAAATAGTAGGGGGCCAAGGATGGAGCCTTGTGGAAGACAGAGAGTAACGGGAAGATGAGGTTATCTTTCCAAACAATTGATTGTTGTCGGACAGTCAGATAGCTGTGGAATCATATGGTTGCTGAGTGGGAAAAGGAAAGATTTGTGAGAACAGAGAGTAGTATTTTGTATGATACCATGTCAAAAGCCTCTGATAGATCCAGAAATATAGCAGTGGAGAGCAAGCCATTGTTTTTATGATGAAGGATAGTGTTGGTGAAAGAGAGCAAGGTGGTAGTAGTGCTGTGATATGGCCTGAAGCCATGTTGGTTTTTGGAGATGAGATAGTTAGCTAGGAGGTAGTTTAATACCTGAGAGTTAATACATTTCTCAAGAATCTTGGAGAGTGGGGAAAGGATGGCGATGGGGCGGTAATTGGAAAGGTCAGTGAAGGAGCCTCCTTTGTGGATGGGAATGATGTGTGATATTTTCCACAGAGAGGGTACATAGCTTTCCAATATGGAGTGGTTAATTCATATGGAAATTGGGTAGGCTAGGGTGTCAGCTGCAATTTTTAGGTATTCTGAGGGAAGGCTGTCAGCTGCGAGTTTTGTGGGCTTAAGTTTTGACAGAAGTCTTTTTATATAGGAGGTGGGTACTGAGGAGAAGGTGAAAGAAGGGGTTGGAGAATTAGGGTTGGGAGTGGGGGGAGTGGATGAGGGGTATTGCTGTTTGGCTAAGGATAAAATGGTTTCAGTGAAGTGTTTGTTGAAAGAGTCAGCAATACTGCTGGAGGAGGAGGGGATGGTAGGTGGGGGGTGTCTACTTTGCCTGGGTGGAGGATGGAGGTTATTGTGGACCAGAATTGCTTAGGGTTGTGGTGGGAGGAGTTTAGGGTGGTCTGATAGTAAAGGGCTTTATTAGGTTTTATTTGCTTTTTGACCTTATTGTGCAATTCAAGGAAAGATTGCCCAGCAGAGGGGATTTAGTGAGGTGCCAGTGTTCCCAAGCTTTATCTCTGATTTTCATTAGTCCCTGTGTGTTTTTTTGAAGCCAGGGGGAGCTTTTAGTTTTGACTTAGGCATATCTTAGGGGAGCATGGGTGTTTAGGATGTTGAGGAAGGTGCTATTGAAGAAGTGGATGGCTTTGTCTAGATTGAGGTATTTTAGTGGTGTCCAGTTACATTTTTGGAGGGCAGAGATAAAAGAGTGGGGGTTGAGTTTTACAATGTTACAGATTAGTCTATGGATAATGGGATTAGCATCATATATGGGAATACACACACACACACACACACACACACACACACACACACACACACACACACACACACACACACACACACACACACACACACACAATTTGGATGGCTGACCAGTGTATTGACCCCCGTTGGTCGACATATGGAAAAGGTCAACAGTTGTGTGAGATTGACAGTCTGCAGGGTAGGGGAATATGCCCTTTCCTCGGGAATTGTGAGATTTGAAGTTAATATATACAATTACCAGTGGGTGTGGGGGACACTGCAACCCCATATGGGGGGGGGGTGCAGTTTAGCCTGCTGCCTGCAAAAAAGACTTTTTCTGTATTTGCATGTTCCAAGAATTAGTCTCCGAGTGTGTGCTGTAGAGTGTTGATGCGAAGTATGTTGACATTTCCATAGATTGACTAATAGTATATACACACATATGTGTTTGTGAATAGTATATACACACATGCATGTGTGTGTGTGTGTGTGTGTGTGTGTGTGTGTGTGTGTGTGTGTGTGTGTGTGTGTATATATATATATATATATAGATATATATATATATATATATATATATATATATATGTATATATATACATACACATGTATGTCCATGTTCAAATGGCAAGTGATCAAACACAAATGGTCAATCACTGCCCAATCAAAGAAAAAAAAAAAAAGCAAAGTTAAATTTTTTTTTACAGGAGTTGGAAAGGCTCCCTGTACCTCCTTACTCCTTGCTAGTTATATATACCAATGCTCAGATCGCACTACAGTGAGGATAGCATATATTACCCTATCCCCATTGCAGCACTGTCTTGAACAGAAAAAAAGCCGTTATGTGTGACAAGCTAATTTTCAATCAGCTGTGCCATTTTTTTTTGTCTAACAGCATGAATTGTTGACCACCTGTCAGTAACCTATATATATATATATATATATATATATATACTGATAAAGAATAAATGATCACAAGACCAAACCCAAATGGTAGACTTTCCAAACATCGACACAGTACTACACATACACTGAGCAAAAATCTCAGCGCATTCAAAACAAATTCTTAAAAAAATGCCCCCTCCCCCTTCACATACCCTGCTAATTATATGTGCTAACTCTGAGATTGCACAGTCTTGGAGAAAGGGCATATTTCCCTACCCTGAGAATTGTGCCATCTTGCATACTTGTCGACCATCTGTGTAGTTGTTTGTGTGTGTGTGAGTGCGCGCGCGTGTGTTTATGCACACGTGAATGTCAGGAATATTTTTGAAAGATAGCAATAGCTTGTAAGGGGAAGCTTCTTATTTAATCTTGGGAGGGTTTGTATAATGTATCTGACACTTTTTTCCAGTTTTAATATGTATTATTTCTATTAGGTTTGCTGATCTGGTATTATCTCCTGTAATGGTGCATTGTAATCATAGACATTGAACTATCACAAGATCAGTCATTGCCTTATATACCACACAGTAGTAGTAGTCGTGCAAGTTTTGCAACTCTGACATTTTTCCAGTAAAGAATTATAACTTTAGGTTGTTTATTGTGGCTTGTTTAAAGGCTGCAGAACACAGTATTCTACTCAATATAAGTTCAGATTAGGGAGGTATAAAGTGGAAAAGCGATCTTCCTGGAGTGAGTTGACATGTTCTTTAGAAGGAGATTGGCTACTGCTTATGTTTTCCTGACTCCTGACTCAGGTGCACACACACACACACACACACATATATATATATATATATATATATATATATATATATATATATATATATATATATATATATATATATATATATATATATATATATACATACACACACACACACACACACACACACACACACACACACACACACACACACACACACACACACACACACACACACACAGTGGTCTAAATATAAAGTGCTGTCCATTTCTGCCCCTAGATCATTTTCGATGGTGTGATTTTTTATGATTTTGATCATTTATTGTGAAATAATAGTATGCATCCCTTTTGTGAAGTCTTATAATGCTATATTGCTGGCATGGAAGGCAAGCACATTTGCCACTACACTAGGTGTGTAACTTATACGGACTATCTTAAAGAGCGTTAGCATCTTTAACTTATTATATTGCAGAATTTGCAATTATCAGTGCATTTTGTATTCTACAACCCACTTCTATATCAGAGAAGAATAGTCTGAAAAGAAGTAGCTTCAATACAGAATCCCAGGAAACAGCACTGTTACCCCTCTGTGATAGACATCTGTCTCCATCCACCCTTCCTAAAAATTCTTTTCCTATAGATCATGCCACTGATTGCCTATCTTCAATAGATCCTGCCAGACTGATTCAGATTGACTCAATAATTATCCCTTTCCTCATAATAACAAAATCCTCCCTGCCACAGCAGTTTTGGTCAGTTTTGCAAATCCTTTTCAAGCAGACAAGAAAATGCAAGAATGAAAGAACAAAATCACATACAAACAAATTCTAATTTGGACCGTTAGAACTTGGACCAAAGCTCCTCCACACCTTTCGGCTCCAGAACTTGGACCAAAGCTCCTCCACACCTTTTGGCCCCAGAACTTGGACCACAGCTCTAAAGGAGGTGGTGTTTCCATATTCATAAAGGATGTGCACACCGCCAGACTGATAGCCCAACATAACAAATCAGAGATACTTCAGGTGCAGCTAACATTGGGTAAGACAGCGATTCAGGTTGTAGCCTGGTATAGGTCCCCAACTATGTCCCAAGACTCACACTCCACATTCCTAAGCACCATGGAGAATATTAGGGTCCAACCTAACACTCTCATACTGGGCAACTTCAACTACCCCTCCATTAACTGGGAAAACTATTCATGTATCAATACACTTGCCCAGCATTTTCTGGAATTTATTAATTCCAATTCCCTGGCTCAGCTTGTTATTACCCCCACTAGAGGTAGCAACATCCTTGACCTGGTCGTTACTAACATGGATGACCGTTGCTCTACACCAATAGTCAACTCCTCCCTGGTTAGATCTGACCACAAACTAATCACCTTGGAAATAAACCCCCCCTCCCCACAAAGTTCTTCTCCAAAGCTAACTTTGGGCTCCTAAAAACAGAGGTGGCTAACTTCACGGCATCCATGCAAATAGTTGCATGACCGCCAAATCATACACCAATGCACTGTATGAACACGTACACAAATGCATGGATCTCGCCATACCCAATAGAACCAAGACGCTCTTCTCCAAAAAAAGGAAGCCAATCTGATGGTCCCCTGCCATAAACAAACTGTACAACAGAAGGAGGAAACTGATGCGGAATAAGGTGAAGTCCCAAGACTGGAAAAACTCCCTTATCACCCTCAACAAAAAGTTGAGATCCCTCATCAAATCCTCTAAAGCTAGTTGTGAAAACAGAATTGCAGCAGGTAGTAAAGACAACCACAAGGCCTTCAATAGTTATATAAAGAATCTCCACGGCAATACCCAGATTTGCTCTGAGCTACTGCACAATGGTACCTCCTATACCGAGCCAACAGATATTGCCAATATACTGGCTGACAGATTCAGTGCTAACTTTACCCCCCCTCCAAAGGATCAATCCCAATACCAGTAGACTGTCAGGCACCCAGTATTACTGCTGCACAGGTTAAAACAGCACTGTTCAAGACCAAGAATGCAGCTGGGACCTGACAATATCCCTGGCTGTGTTCTATATGAACTACAGAGTGAACTGGCACCTCAGGCTTTGTCCCTACCGAATGGCGCAGTGCTACAGTCACCCCTCTCCACAAAGGAGGGGTGATTACAGACCCTGGGAACTATTGCCCCATTAACCTGATGAGTCTGATATGCAAAGCTATGGAACGCATCATCATGGACCTAATAAACAAGAATATAAGGAATCTCCAAACTCTGGATCCCACACAGTTTGGTTTTGTGAAGGGTAGATCATGTCTGCTCAACCTGGTCAACTTCTTTAAGTCAGTCACCAGAGCTGTGGATGAAGGCAAGGTGGTTCATACAGCCTACCTTGATCTGGCCAAGGCCTTTACTCACTAAGCTAGGTATTAACCCATATATCACTAGGTGGGTTGCAAACTGGCTCACAGATAGAACCCACAGTGTGAAAGTAGCTGACTCCAAGTCAGACTGCCAAGCAGTCATGAGTGGAGTCCCACAGGGTTCGGTCCTGGGTCCTCTCCTCTTTGGTATCTACTTCTCTGAACTCCAGGCCAACACGAAGGGACTCTGGCTGACAAAGTTCACAGACAATTGCAATTTGGGAGCTATTATTAACTCCCCAAGTGATGTTGACATCTTACAGAAAGGCCTCACTGAGACCAACGACTGATGTCAGAACTATGGCCTTAAGCTCAATGCCAAAAAATGTGTCGTCATCCCCTTTGGGAAAAACCTGGTTCCCATTAATTACCATATCAATGGTAGTCCAATGAACACAGAAGACGTTATAAGAGATCTGGGAACACAGGTTGACAGCAACCTCTCTTTTGACCACCACATTGCCACTGTAGTCAGAAAGACCTTCTATGTGGCACTTCTCATTACTAAGGGTTTTGCATCCAGGAAGAAAGAGGTCATTGTCTCCCTCTACTCTTCCCTCATTAGGCCAATCATTGAGTACAATGGCCCATTTGACATGTACCTCACTAGACACCTGCAACAACTGGAGAGGCCGCAAAAGTACCTCACAAAGAGAATCCTAGGCCTTAAACACTTGTCCTATATGGACAGACTCAGAAATCTCCAACTATTCTCTGACTCATGTCGCCTACTTAGAGGTGATCTCTGCTTGACTTACAAAGCCATGTCTGATCCAGCTCTGTTAGAAATGCTACATCTAAAGAAATCCCAATCCCTCCGCACCACACGATCCAGAGACTTCTACCTCATTACCACAATCAACAGAACATGCTGGATGGGCAGGTTCATAACCAACAGACTGCCCATGCTATAGAATAGACTTCCCATACATGTCAAACAGAGCACCTCACTGATTCTCTTTAAGAGAAATCTTAATGAGTGGATGAGAAACAGAAAATTCACCCCGGTATCACTCCAGTGGCTCTACTTGACAGAAGCACAGGGAACTAAGGTCGGGTAGCACGATGCCAGGGTAATCCTATGGGCTAGGCCTGTAAAGGCTCCAGGGCTATTAACCTAGTACACACCTATGAACCTATATATATAAAAGAGAACAATATCCTCTATATACAATAACATCTTTAAACAACAATATGGAATCTGTTACTGTGTTCAGTACACCATTTCTTTTTCCCAAACTACTTATTTAATATGTTTTGAAAGTATGTACAAAGGCTTACTTACAAGTACAGTTTTAGTGCCTTTAAAATAATAAATAAAAGCACAATTCAGATGAACTAAAATAAAATGTTACTGAGCCACTAAAGTGAAAGGTAAGGGCTTTTGTTTAGAAAACTATTTTCAAGGGCTGTAGTCTTCTTCAGATCAATGTTAGTTCAAGAGTGGGCTTTAAAAACACTTTAATCTGGTAGACTTCACCTTAATTCTCAACCATCTTTCTCAGTACTGTCTTTCCCTAGATACCTTCCTATTTACTAATTTTCTCCCATATATAAAGATAGAGGTACTCTACAAGAACACCCCTTCAGATAAAACATCTTGCATTGTACTGTGCTCCAAAGTATAATTTTAGACCCTATTCGTTGTTCCTTATTCATTGATAATCTGCTTGCAGTACTTCCACAGTTAATCACTCTCCTTTAGGCAGATGGACTCCATCTTTTAAAATGTGAAACCTCTCCTCAAGAATTGGAATCATCACTGCAAAATAGCTTCTTTCAAATTTGTTTATGAGTTCTACAAAAAGAAGTTTAAGTATTTTCATAACCTGCAAAAAAATGTGTTCTGCCCTCCTCAAAAAATTCAGACTCATATGATAAATGCTTTGTCAGTGTAACATCTTATAAATAACTCTGTAATAAATTCAACCCTGTACTCTGTTTTCCAGTATACTGAGTAATTTTAACCGAAATTCTTAAATGACTAAAAATAGTCTTTAGACTAAGCAGCATACTCACACTGGATGCCTACAAATCTGTCCATAAGCTTGAATGCACCCCTTCCCCCAAACGCCATCATCGTTGTCATCGTAATCATCAAGCCTCTCTTTCCCATTTTCTACAGGGGGTTGGGGTGTCATGTCAGCTGTCCCCATCTCTCTCTACTCAATGCTATTGTCTTACCGTCTTTGACACTCATACCTAACTGTTGCAGGTCTTCTCACTCTGTCCATCTACATCTTTGTTGGACACCCTCCTTTCCTCTTGCCTTCATCCTGTCTGTCCCAAATCTTCCTCATCAGATTGTTTTCTGCTTTAGTGTGCATGTGCCCAACCAATGTAATCTGTTCTCTTTTACCTTTCCTGCAATTGGGGCTACTTTGGCTTTTTGCTCTTATGTCCTCATTTGTTCATCTATCCCACAGTGTGCATCCTATCACCCATCTCAGGCATTTTATTGCCATCGCCTCTAACTTCCTCAACAATCCTACCTATACTGCCCAGGTTTTTGAACCATACAGTAGTACTGGTCGCAGTAATGTTTTGTACACCTTACTTTACAGCTTCTTTGGTATTCTTCTGTTATACACTACACCCGACACTGCGTGCCAGTTGGCTGCAACCCACTGATACTAGCTTTGACTTCCTCATTCAGACTTCCCCTCTCTTCAAATCTCCCTCCCAGATACTGGAAGCTGTTAACCTGTTCCACTATTTTCCCTTCAATCTCAATCCACAGTTGCTTCTGATTTTCCCCATTTACTGCCATTACAATTATCTTATCTTCCCCATCCTTTGCTGAAGTTCTTGCCCCTTCCCCTAATGTCGCCTAGAAATTTGCACACACCTCTGTTCTACAAAAAAAAATAAATAAATAAATAATAAAATAAAAAAATAAAAAAACAAAAAACTTTTTTTTAAGATTTGTTGCTTTATTAATCTGTCAGACCCCATAAGTCATTACTGCACCTTACAGAGTTCTAGAGTTTCACTCCCCAGAATTTCTCCCTGCTTTTCTTTTTATCTCTTTATTTTGCAAATTACAGTACCCCAGCTACTGTCTAATACTTGTTCAGCTTTTCTGTCATTTATTATTTATTTATTTATTGGCATTTGTTTACCGGAAAAGTCCACTAGGCCGAAATAACCCATATTCTGTGGAGGCCTGGGGAGGAAAGCTCCACAAGGCAGTTAATATACTGGTACATAACTTTCAAAATAAATAATACATGCAAGCAGTGTTAGCAAAATAGAGCAATATTAATCATACAATAGAGTAGAAAGGATATACATATACAATATGTACAGATAACACAGTTTAAGGGTACATACTAAACAAATAAGCATATTGTTATACATTTTTAGTGATAAGCAATCATATACAAATATTTACGAGGTAATCTAGGAGTCACAGTCAGCAATAATGGTGCAGGGAAGAGTGAAACTGATTTATTGACAGATGGTTAGGCAACAACAGATAGAAAGTCAGCATTAGAGGAATGATGAGGTCAATGTGACTTAGAGTATGGGGATCAGGTTATAGATGGGTAGGAACTGGAACATCTGCTTTGCCAAAGGGTGGAGAGGTGCTGGTGCTGTGATTTTTTGAAGGAGGAGATATTGGAGGTTCTGATAGCTATTGGGAGAGAATTACATAGCTTGCAATAGAAAAAGAATAAAGCATGTCACCAACTGGGCGTTTTGGTTTGTCTACTTGAAGGAGGTGATTTTCGGATCTGAGTGGCCTATTTGGGTGGTAGTGGGTTAAAATGGATAGGACTGGACAATCTGAGGGTTTGTAAATCATTTTATGTGCTGTGGTTAACTGTAGACAGATTAGATAATTTGGGAGTTCAAGACAGTTAAACTGTTGCAAGGAGATGCAGTGGTGCGAAGAGTGTTTTTTGTTGGTTGCAAACTTAACAATTTTGTTGTAGCAGGACTCGAGCTTGGCAGTGTTGCCAACTGTCAGAGATGAAAAAGAGCTAGATTTTGTGACCATGGCCCCTCCCTCCCAAACCAGTCGCAACAGTCTTTTGACAAAATATGCACAATATCCACACTCCAGTGAAAATAAATAGAGTAGGACAGCAAACGTACAGCAGAAAGCTCAAGTCTGTTGCATTCAGCACTTGGTTGTAATTTAGTAAAACAAACACGAATGTAAATGAAAACTTGTCTTGAGTTCCTGCAGCCGCTGTTATCCAGCCCCAGCGGCATCATTATAGTCTACATCATTTTAAAAAAAGGACGTATTTTTTGTGAGGCTGCACATAACCTGTTATACATTTCAAGTACTTACATTCAGTACAAAGACAATCACTCCATTTCTTAAGTCTTAGATTTTAATTATTTTGTAAATGCGCTTGTGCTCTACAGACTCTAACCTCCGAAATAAAAGTATATATTTCAAGTACTTACATTCAGTACAAGGACAGTCACTCCATTTCTTAAGTCTTAGATTTTAATTATTATGTAAATGTGCTTGCACTCTACACTCTAACCTCCGAAATAAAAATTAAGTAAAATAGTAAACTACCAAAACTATAAAGAATTCAATAACGTTTCTAAAGCACAACCACTGGAAATTTTGATCAGTGATCATTGCCCCATAACCAGTCTTCATCATGGGCATTTTCAGTCTACGAGTGTGATGTTGACAATGTGGAATTACTGTCAGGATTTGCTGATGATCTCTGCCAGTATGTTGACATTGTACCCACGGAAATAATTATTGTGTCCGGTATTGTGTACGTCTGACACGTGTGGCCAACAAATTTCAAACCGTATCTGATCCGCAGTATTGCATTAAGTGTATGCAAATTCATACGATTTTTCAGTTTTGATTTTACAATGTTCATTTGACTGAAAACCCTCTCGATCTCCACATTCGAGTGCGGCAAGCTGAGTACAGTTATTGCCAAGTCACAAAGATCGGTGAAAGGGTTTTCTTCTGCAGTGTTTCTGTACTTATTAACCTCAGACCAAAACTGGACTGTGTCAGAAGTGTTAAGCCATTTCTGAAGATGTATCATATTCCATTGTGACAGTATCCTATCAATTTTGTCACCACAACATCCCAACAACTCCGCAACTTGGCTAATATCATGACTCTTGTGTTTCAATGTTTCTTCAACAGTGAGCAACAACATATGTTGAGGTGTTGTGATATTAACAGGCAGTCTTTCCTGTAGTTCTTTAGTTAGGGCCACAGTAAAGTTGATACAACGCTGGCGCAAATTCCTTTTTTCCTCTGCTGGAAGTTTTGCTTCTTTAATGCCATTTTCAAAATTATAACCAAGATATGCTGAAGTATTAACGTACTCAGCAACTGACCTGTTGAAAATGTTGATGTGAGCATTGGGCAATGCCACTCTTCTACTTAACGACTGCAGCAAAAATAAGCTATTCAGAAGCTTAGCTGGATCAGTCCATTTGCCTTCAAAAGCCTTCACAGCCACTTGAACTTCAGTCAAGATTGACTTTAGATACGTTAAGTATAAATGAGTTTTATCATCTTTAAACATATTGTACAACATTTCTGCTGTGTAACATTTCTCAGTTGCTCTTGTGAGTTCAAAATGAAGAGTCAGTTCACACCACTGGCTAAGAATTTTTGAAACAGCCAGTTCAATTGAAAGCCAGCGTGCATCACACATCTTAGTTATGGCCAGTGGACTTTCACCACAATTTATAACTTCATAAATTTTTCAGTAGGCATTTCTGCAATTTGGTGATATGGAAAACCAATTGTAGGTTTCTCAGATCATAAACACTATGTTCCTTGGAAGCGATTCTTTTAAGGCATGTGACACGGCCAGTTGCAATGAGTGACAAACACAACGGACCAAAACCAAGTGCGGTAAATCATATGTCATTTTTTAGACTTTGATAAAGTCCACTGCTAACACCAGTCATTACAGATGCATTGTCTGTTCCAACACCAACTAAGTTACTTATCTTAATTCCACAGGCTCGCAACAAATCATTGAGCGCATTGGCCATGGTATTGGCATCAGCTTTCTCCAGATAAACTAGACCAAGAAAAGTTGGTACAATAGATCCAGTTCGAGCACTAAAGTATCAAATGACAACACCAAGATATTTAGACATGCTTATATCAGTAGATTCATCCAAAAGTAAACTGTATTTGCTGCAACCGAGGTCATCCACAAGAACTTTCAAAAAATGTGGGCCTAACACATTTTTTATCACTTCAGTACACTTTGTTCAATGCAACTTAAAATCAGAATCTGCCTTTGAATCAGCGAAAGCCTTCTTGACTACTTCTCCTAGATGACTGATGGTCAAGATCGAACAATGTTCAGCAATTGTCATAGCCAGCATAGCTTCAGCAGAACGGGCTGGATAAGCTGCAATTTTTGAATAAGTCTGAAAACCAGTTCTTTGTTGTTTGGTGTCACAGAACAGATTGGCCTTTACTCTGCACTTCGGTGTTTCACTGTGCCTTTTAATGTCACTGTATTTAACCATAATTTCAATTTTACAATAGACACAAAAGGCTTTGGTCAAATCCCCTTCGACGGCTCGCAACCAACATTTAAATCGGGACTCTGCTGCCTCCCATTCCTTTCTGTATTGTTGAGTGTAAACTTTATTTTTAGACATTATTGCAAAGTTTAACCCAATTATTTAACAAGTTTAACAAACAGTCTACATCACATGGCATGCATCTGCACAAAATGGAAATGATGAACTCAGTCACATCCTTCTACTCTACTGCCTGTCGATATCACCATATCATCAGTCACATCCTTCTACTCTACTGCCTGTCAATATCACCATATCATCAGTCACATCTATCATCAGTCACATCCTTTTACTCTACTGCCTGTCGATATCACCATATCATCAGTCACATCCTTCTACTCTACTGCCTGTCGATATCACCATGTCATCAGTCACATCCTTCTACTCTACTGCCTGTCGATATCACCATATCATCAGTCACATCCTTCTACTCTACTGCCTGTCGATATCACCATATCATCAGTCACATCCTTCTACTCTACTGCCTGTCAATATCACCATATCATCAGTCACATCCTTCTACTCTACTGCCTGTCAATATCACTATATCATCAGTCACATCCTTCTACTCTACTGCCTGTTGATATCACCATATCATCAGTCACATCCTTCTACTCTACTGCCTGTCGATATCACCATATCATCAGTCACATCCTTCTACTCTACTGCCTGTCGATATCACCATATCATCAGTCACATCCTTCTACTCTACTGCCTGTTGATATCACCATATCTTCAGTCACATCCTTCTACTCTACTGCCTGTCGATATCACCATATCATCAGTCACATCCTTCTACTCTACTGCCTGTCGATATCACCATATCATCAGTCACATCCTTCTACTCTACTGCCTGTCGATATCACCATATCTTCAGTCACATCCTTCTACTCTACTGCCTGTCGATATCACCATATATTCCCTTTTGTGAGCAACTCAGGCATGGTTTAACACTGGAGGAAAAGTAGAACACATTTGTTATCAAATTGATACAGTTTTCAATATTAAAGTATAACTTAACGAGAAAAAGCTCCTCAAATTTACTTTAAAAATGTGCTTCTAACAAATTAATAAAACAAGAGAACATGATATAGTATAGTCATTTTATAAGAAGTACCAAAATGAATATATCACCTCAGGTCTCCTATGTAACAGGTTATTTACCCAAACAGACAACACCCTAAGCAGGCATAATCCTTGTTATGCATTTACTTCATTTGTCTTAACAGTAGCTTGGCTCGAGCGGCATGCTGCTTAAAAAGGTATATGAACAATTTCTAAAAATAGACCACCACTTCAAACAGCATCACTCAAAACAGAATGCAAAATCTTTTGGAAGTAAAAACTGTGATTCTCATATACATCACAAGAATTGAATATTTTTCCTGGGCTTCAAACTAGCCACTGTAAATCAACACACCCTTTAGCATTCAGTTATACATTTCAGTTTGGTTTGACATGTCTAATACCCACCAGTTTTCATATCACTACTCAAAACCTTCACCACCTGGCAGTGGAAATGTTTGAGGCTCTGTGGGCTGGGACTCCTGCAGATGCTTCAGACATTCTCCAGTTACCCTTTCACCTGCACTCTCTTACCTAGTTCCCTCCCACACTACCATCACATGCAAAAAAATTCTGAAAAAATAGGGGGGGGTCTATCACCCTACAAAAACATTGTGCGTCTCCTGTCCCAACTCCTCCAGCACAATCATCGTGATGGTGGAGGATAAAGTCTACACGTGAGCTGTTTTCAAATTATAGGCCCCTACAAATAAAGTGCCTGTTGACCCTGAAGAATAAATTGCCTGTGTTAGTGATGTTCTTCTGATAAATAAAATCTATCTGATCTTCCCAGAGTAGTATTTGTATAGCCTATTTCTCTTTTTCCCAGTATTGTGCCAGCCAAGTACTCTCATTTGTTTTAAAAGTCTGCCTACTACATGTTAGAAAACTCACCAGTAATCACGCAGACTCTCCTTACAGGCAAGAACCGGCAGCAGTAAAACTCTCAGTTTAGACGAGGCATAATTTAATATTTTAAATAGATGAGGCATAATTTAATGTTTTAACTTTAGAGGCATAAGTTAATGTTTTAAATTGCGCGCCTAAGTTCAGAGTCTTAGACTGAGTGACCCTGAGCAGGCAGCCCAGACAAGGCCATTGAAAAAAAAACAGAAGGTCAGACAAGATATGAAAGAAAATCCATCACTCAGAAATGAGGCTGCAACAAAGATACCCAAATATGCACAACTTCTAGTCTGAGGTGAAAAGATTTTATACTGTACCACCATGAGTATTAGGAATAATGTCAAGTATTACAACATCAGAGGAAATGCCTACGCAACCAAATGCTTTCAACATTTCAGACAATCTAAAGAGCATTACCTCAGTAGAGATTCTCTCTCTTCAGTGGCTAGGAAGATCTGGGGAGAATATCTCTCCATGCAATTTCTAACTACTAAACAGGAGTCTTGGCTTAGATTCATACTAGGCTAACTGTCCTTTATGGACCATTTTTAAGCCTAACCAATTACCCCATGTAAAAATCAAACCATGTGCACCTTGTGTTTGTAAAATGAGCACCTTAAACATTATGCCAACCTCCCTTGCAAATGTGACCGAGTAATCCCAGGGAAATGTGCACCAGCTGGTAACACTACTACCTTCCACAGAATGATGTCCCACTACCCCAAATAATACGTTACTGGGCAGGTTTCTTCAAAGTATTTAAAAAATCCAGAAATGACAGGGCTATTCATAAAACACAGTTATCCAACCAGGTATTGTATAAAAATTCCTTTAAACAAATTCTATGATGTTAAACCACAGTGAGTAATCCACCGCTTTTAAATTAAAATTCTAGTACATCTCATTGCACACAATAAGTATTTTTTAAAGTACATTTAGCTTATGCTTGGCTGGGCCATTAGAATAATCTTAAAAATGTGGAGACTGGGGAGGGGGCTATGCAGCCATTGCTGAAAAAAGTATAACCAGTGACACCTTTTGGTAGCTGAACAGACCCTCTACTGTCAAGACCTGGAGACAAAATAACCCCTGGCAAGACATCTGCTTATACTGTTACAGGAAAGCTGAATGGTAGTATTTATTAATCTTGCAAGGGAAAAAGCTAGTACTGTTCCTAAAGGGAATATTCTGCACCTCTGCACACTGATAATATATTCTAGCAAATATGACTGCTTTTTTATATATAAATTAGTACAAAATGACACAATTTGTGAAATGCTAACTTCACTTTTTATGTAATGTGTAGAAAAAGCATACATGATCTGACAGTAATTAAAACATGAAGTAACTTAAAGGAAATTGACTATAACGGCACTTTATTGTGAATGACAGATGACCAGTTCAAGTATTCCAATTATTTGCAATTTGTTTTAGTACATTTCCAAACAAGGCTAAATAAACTCCAATATGCATCTCGACAAAACATAAACAAAACATAAAATACAGAAACTTTCAGATCAAAAAGTAATGTTTTATATATAACACACAACAGCACTTTCTAAACTTTAAGATGTTGTAAAAGTTTTTCTGCTTGCTAAAAAAAGTTTCACTTATAAAACTGTCCTTTGCATCCCCCCCACAAAAAATGTAACTGTACTGTTTTTGAAATGCAGTTAAATCAACTTTCTTTACCTTACTGTTACTGTGTACATAAATAAAATACCTAAGCAAATCCAACAAAGGCAAGGAACTGTCAGATAGATGGCAAAATTATATATATTAAAAAACTCTCTTTTGTGTCTTTGTTTTGCATTTCAAGCAACTACTTAAAAAACAGATATGGAATTTAATTTTCACAGAAGAAATTTGTTGGTGAGCAAGTATGATCTACTTTCTTTGTGCATTTTATCAGAAAAACTGAGCATTTGCCTGTGTGCATTTTTCTTTCTTTTGGTAAATTAAAATTATCATCATTTTCCCACTCGCTCCTACTACGTCCGAGCTACTTTTTTTTCTGTAAATTATCATTTTCCCGCTCCTTCTCCTCATTGGGTAGCTTAGACCAGGAAACAGAGTACAGTAAAACCCTGAAGTAAAAGTCAGCTGACAAAAGTAGGAACACACCTCATTTGTATAGGACAAGTATTACACGAGCGGCACTGCTAGAGGTTATAGGCACTTCATATTTCAGGTGATACCTACCTGTATAATAAATGAATGTGTAAGTGCTCTGTTGCCTGACTTAGCAGCATCAGCGTATATCCCAAATACTGGAAACGAGTCGTCTCAACCCTAGTACGGGCAATGTAGGGTAACTATCAGATTTCCAAAATGGTACCTTTTACATGGAAATGCCCACAATGAACATATATAACAAGGTTTCACTTTACTGGCTGGGAGTCAATGTTGTAGAATTTTATTTTATGTTTGTATCAAATGAATATGTTTCTGCCCTATAATAATCTTTTTCTACAGCAGTAAAGTTATTACATATTTTGTTAATCATCATCTTCTTTCGGCTGTTCCCGTTAGGGGTCGCCACAGCGGATCATCTGTTTCCATTTCTTCCTGTCCTCTGCATCATGCTCTTTCACACCAACCACCTGCATGTCCTCTCTCACCATATCCATAAACCTTATCTTAGGCCTTCCTCTTTTCCTGTTACCTGGTAGCTTCATCCTTAGCATCTTTTTCCCAATATACTCAGCATCCCTCCTCAGCACATGTCCAAACCAACGTAATCGTGCCTCTCTGGCTTTGTCTCCAAACCTTCCAACCTGGGCTGACCCTCTAATATACTTATTCCTAATCCTGTCCACCCTCGTCACACCCAGTGCAAATCTTAACATCTTTAACTCTGCCACATCCAGCTCAAACTCCTGCCTTTTTGTCAATGCCACTGTCTCCAACCCATATAACATAGCTGGTCTCATTACCCTCTTGTAGACCTTCCCTTTCACTCTTACAGGTACTCGTCTGTCACAAATCACTTCTGACACTCTTCTTCACCCACTCCATCCTGCCTGTACTCTCTTCTTCACCTCTCTTCCACACTCACCATTACTCTGAACTATTGACCCCAAGTATTTAAACTCATCCACCTTCACCACCTCTACTCCCTGCTTCCTCACCATTCCTCTATCCTCCCTCTCATTCACACACATATATTCTGTCTTAGTCCTGCTGACCTTCATTCCTCTTCTCTCTAGAGCATATCTCCATCTCTCCAGGGTCTCCTCCACCTGTTCCCTACTCTCACTACAGATCACAATGTCATCTGCAAACATCATAGTCCACGGGGACTCCTGTCTGATCTAGTCTGTCAATCTGTCCATCACCATTGCAAATAAGAAAGGGCTCAGAGCTGATCCTTGAAGTAACCCCACCTCCACCTTTAATGCATCCGTCACTCCCACCGCAGACCTCACCGCTGTCACACTACCCTCGTACATATCCTGTACCACTCTTACATACTTTTCTAACACTCCTGACTTCCTCATACAATACCACAACACCTCTCTAGGCACCCTGTCATATGCTTTCTCTAAGTCTACAAAAACACAATGCAACTCCTTCCGACATTCTCTGTACTTCTCCATCAACACTCTCAGAGCAAAGATCACATCTGTAGTGCTCTTTCCTGGCATGAAACCATACTGCTGATCACTAATCATCACGTCCCTTCTTAACCTTGCTTCCACTACTCTTTCCCATAACTTCATGTTATGACTGATCAATTTTACCCTCTGTAGTTACTACAGCTCTGCACATCACCCTTATTCTTAAAAATCGGTACCAAAACACTTTTTCGCCATTCCTCAGGCATCCTCTCACTTTCCAAGATTTCATTAAACAATCTGGTTAAAAACTCCACTGCCATTTCACCTAAACACCTCCATGCCTCCACAGGTATGTCATCTGGGCCAACAGCCTTTCCATTCTTCATTCTCTTCATAGCTATCCTTACTTCCTCCTTGCTAATCCATTGTACTTCATGATTTACTATCCCTACATCATCCAACCTTCTCTCCCTCTCATTCTCTTCATTCATCAACCCCTCAAAGTACTCTTTCCATCTCCTCAACACACTCTCCTCACTTGTGAGTATGTTTCCCTCATTATCCTTTATCACCTTTACCTGCTGCACATCTTTCCTAGCTTGGTCCCTCTGTCTAGCCAATTGGTACAGGTCCTTTTCACCCTCCTTAGTGTCCAACCTTTCAAACAACTCTTCATATGCCTTATCTTTAGCCTTTGTCACCTCTCTCTTTGCCATGCACCTCATCTCCTTAAACTCCTGTCTAGAGCAATAACCAAAAGAAGGGGGTAGAACGTATATTAAGTCAAAACTTCAGTTAATTCAGAAAATAGTTTAATGTGCCTTAAGAATTTTTTTTCTTTATATTAAATTAGTTTGCTAATAACAAAAATATTTATTACATGTTTTTATCAGTGTAAAGTAATAATGAAAAAAAAAAAATTTTAACAATTCACTGACAATCTAAACACATCTTTAAGCATATTCTTTAACAATCTACAACCCCAATCAGACTTCAGACTTTTATGTTCTGAAACCTAGGAAACTGGCATTTTAAAATGTTTTTTATGGTTAGTCATTTTTATTTAAGTGCATATGTTATTGCAAACATTTCTTTTTTTGAGTTAATATAATGACTAACTTTTTTAACACCCAACTCTAAAGCACCACACCTTAGTACTAGATTTACTAATTAATTAATTGTATAATTGCCAGGCTATTTAATGGAGGTTACTGCATACTGCAATTTGTTTTCACTTGATAAAGCTCAGGATTGCCTGAGCGAAAGCGCTTGTGTGATTTTATCTGTGACTTTTGGAATACTTCAGAAATAAAAATACAGCCTTGTGGACTTTAGCAGAGTTCCGGTTCCTTTCTTCAAGGTCGTGGATTATTCTTTGCTTGTCTTTGGTTTTTTGTGCATTAATTCAGAAAATAGTTTAATGTGCCTTAAGAATTTTTTTTCTTTATATTAAATTAGTTTGCTAATAACAAAAATATTTATCTAAAGATAATAATAACAATGTTGAATAACGATTCTCAAGAGGAAGAAACCTGTGATGGTGGTTATCATACCTTTTCAACTACTTCTTTGTAAGTACCATATACAGGCAATCTATGTCCTGTTACTACCTGAGGTAAGCGGCTGTAATCAGTCGCTAGACCAACTCCTTAATCTCTAGTCATTTAAACCAGAGGTGCTGGTATGTCTTTGGTATGTTTACATAAGTAAAATCTTCGCAAAACACTCATACCTCTAAACTGTCCAGATTTCTGCCACATATTTTTGGCCTGTCCCCATAAAATTTATGGTTTCCTGACAAATCACTGAGGACTGAAGTCACTAAACAACAGCATTCAAGATCTTAGATTTCATGTCCTTTAGGAAATGCATGCTAGCATCTTTCGAAGTTTATAAGAGCAATATATGTCCTCCCATTATTTTAGGGTTTGTCCAGTTTTCTTGTGGTAAGAGGTTCAGAGGTATGCAAACTGTATAATTTGCACAATACCCATAGGTGCCAGCCATATTTTGTGTTTATATATTGGGGGGGGCTTGTCTATGAAAATAAAGTTGAAGCCCAGTAGTTAGCTCAATTTCTTACCCATTCAGAGGGCTGCAAATTGAAAGTTCAAGAAGTGCAGGCTGTATAAAAACAATGGAACATTGGATAACACAATTGTATATGGCTTTTTGTATGTGTACGGAAGTAGCAAGTTGATGTACAATGCCTGTAGTCACCATTTCTTATTTAATTCACGTTCATCACATATACTGTAGACAAAAGAGGATTAGAAATGAAGAAAGTAGTGTGTGTGTGTGTGTGTGTGTGTGTGTGTGTGTGTGTGTGTGTGTGTGTGTGTGTGTGTGTGTGTGTGTGTGTGTGTATGTGTATGTGTGTGCGCAAGAGGAAAACAGTTACTTTATCACTGTTAAACTTGGAGTAGTTATAACCGTGAACGTGCCGTAAGATTTGGAATATTTGACACTAATGCCCGGTAGTTATGATTGATAGCTGTTATTGTCTTGTAATATGTGAATTTTCCTGATGTTTATACTTTTTAACTGTGAGAAATGAAGCGGAGACTGTGTTATAGAAATGTTTCCATTTAACCTCTCCGCTTACTTTGGCTTTGTATTATTTAGAACATTACCTCACTGTGATTTTCGGGCAGGAATGGGCATGTCCTACATGACTGACAGGGCTCTGAGGGCTGATTCTGTGTCGTTACATTTTATGTTAGTGTTACAGTTAACTCATGTACTCTGACTCACTCTTCTCTTCTCTTCTCTACACAGACTACAGTCTGTCAGTACTGCTGCCTGCACCAGGAATGCACTAGATTTCTCACTAGGCAATCAATGTTTGAGCTATGAGCGCATAAAAAGCGTTAGATTTAAAATGAAAAGAGCTACATTAGCAACACTGGGGCTTGGTTTTTAAGAAGGAATGGATGTTGGTTAGGAGAGGAGCTCCATACAGCAGAGATGGAAGGAGAAAGGATGTGGTGAGAGTACGCATAGTAGAGCAGTTAAACAGAATTTATGCCTGTAGAGGGTGCCTAGTTTTTAGTTTTTTTTTAATATTATTTGTGGATGTGGAGGCCGAATGTCAAGTTTTCATCAAGAATAACACCTATTAATTTAGTGTGGGTTATGACCTCTATGGTGGTATTATTTTGAGAAAGGATGATGAAGTCTGACTTGTTAACATAGAGGTTTTTCTTACGGTAAATATTACCAATTTGGTTTTGTTAGGGTTTAGTGTTAGGTGATTATTGGCCATCCACTTTTCAATGGCAATAAAGGCTTTCTGAGATATCTGCAGAAGTTCAGATGTTGAATTAGCAGAACAAATAATGGTTGGATCATCTGCATATTGCACTACGGATACATTATTAAGGGTGGAATGGATGTCATTTATAAAAATACTGAAAAGAAGGGGTCCTAAGCTAGTGCCTTGGGGAACACCTGTTGAAGAGTCAAGTAATGGGGGGGGGGGGGTTGAGCCATTTAGTAGATTTTTGCCTGCCCGTTAGATAGTGAACCAGTTTAGAGCTGGGGAGAGATACCTAGGGTGAAGAGTTTACAGAGGATTAATGGGTGGGATCTCGAAAGCCTTTGAGAGGTCGAGAAAGAATGAGGATACAAATTTGCCAGTGTTTCTAGCTTGATTGACTGTGTCCATAAAGGAAATAAGAGCAGTAGTGGTGATATGACCTGGCCTGAACCCATGTTGAGTTGGGGAGAGGAGCTGGTTTGATAGTAGATAGTGTAGAAGTTGATAGTGGATCCATTTTTCAAGGATTTTAGAGAGAGGGGAGAGAATAGCTATGGGTCGGAAGTTAGAAATGTCAGTATTATTACCACCTTTGTGGAGGGGAAGAATATAAGCCTTTTTCCAGATAGTGGGAAGATAAGACTCTTAGAGGGATCTATTTATAAGTAAGCTGATTGGATAGGCAATGGATCTAGCTGACATTTGGAGATATTCTGGGGGTAAGTTGTCGGGGGCAGTGGAGCCAGGTTTCAGTTTTTAGGAGTAGATTTGGTTTTGGTGATGATGGATATGAGTGAGAAAGAGAAGGAAGGTGGAGAAGGAGTAGCCATATCCTGAGAAGAATGTGTTTGTGGAAAAAGGTTGGTATTAAATGTAGTTTGGAGAAATGTGGTGGTAAGTTTGGGTATAGTTTCGATGAAATGTGAATTAAAGAGGGTGGCTATTTCACTGGCAATTTTCTCAGGGAATGGGCAAGGGTTGTTTTTAGTGCCAATGACTATAGATGAGATGGAGTTCCAAAATTTCTTTGGATTTTGTTTGTGATCATTTTGGAGGCTTAAGTAATATTCTTTTCTATCAGATATGACTAGGCGCTTTGCTTGATTACAAAGTTGCCTAAATTGTATGAGATCAGTGGGATTCTTGGACTTTTGCCATTTTTTCCATATTTTGTCCCTTGCAGTCATGATTTGCTTGGTAACTTTAGAGAGCCATATGGCATGCTTAGTTTTTACTCTTTTTTTGTCTTACAGGGGCTAGTTTGTTTAAGATATTGAGGAATGTGAAGTTGAAGAACTCAACAGCCTCATCAAGGAGCAGGAGTTTTAGTATGTTCTAACTGATATCACTTAGGATATCATTAAAAGTTAAGAGGTTACAGTTACTTAGGTTTCTACATTGTTTATATTGGTGTTGGGAAGTTACTGTGTTGGTTTTACAAAGTATATAAACAGGTAGGTGAACTCTAATGCTGCAAGGAAGTGTCCTTGCTGCTGAAATTTTATTTGGGTCTGACACTAGTATCCACTCAAAAGAATTGAACCAGAATCTTTATTTCTCTTGGGTCTGGTTATATCTGTTATTAGTTGTGTATTCAATAGGGTAATATTAGATGGTGGAAACTGACCCGAGAAATCATTCCAGTTTATGTTTCAATCTCCTAGGATGACTGTCTCATTCTTTATGTTGTTTGATAACCAGGCTAGAATATCTTCTAAAACGGGAATACTGTTACTTGGAGGGATGTATAGGACTATAATACAAAGATACTTGGCATTGTTCAGTTTGAGGAGAGATATACAATTTTTGGCTGTGGAGAATTGTGGAATAGGACTGGAATATGGGACTATGGTAAGGATGTTAGGAAAGAGTATAGCTATGCTTCCTCCTTTTCTGCCAGGGTCTGTCTGTCTGGGGGAAGGAATGCTGAATCCTTTATGTAGGGTTTTAGCCAAGTTTCAGAAGCAGCTAAAATGTCTGGTTTATTTAGGGTTGTCCAGGCATGGAAATATGGTATTTTGTTTCTGATACTTTGGAGATTGATTGTTGTGAAATTTAGTGATTTATGTGAACTAGGGAGGTTGGCAGTTAGTGGGGTGGGTCATGGGTTTGAGTGGATATCTCCACATTGGGATATGATAGATTGCTTGTATAGATAAGTGAAAGGTGGGAGGTGTCTTTTTAGGTCACTGTGGATACCTGTCTGATTGGAGGTGGTTTCGTGGGAGGGAAGAAGTTTTAGTTTGGTGAATAGGACCATATCGAGTGAATACAGGCTGGTGGATATGTCTGAATAACTAGAGAGAGATAAGAATTGTGTAGTGGTTGTAGGTGTACATGTCTGAGGTATATAGACTGTATGTAGGGTTGTCAGAAGAGATAGGAAGCATAGTAAAAAGGCAAGAAGGCACAGTGGAGACATAGGTGTGTGAATGGATAGCATATTGGATAAAGTAGAATACAATTTGAATAAGATGTATTTTGGGATAATTGTGTTGGTGGTAGTATACAATTAATGTGAAGGTTGTGGGTGGAAGATGTTGTGGGTTAATTTAGTGTGAGAACAGTAGATATTGTAGAGGTAGTATCAAAAAGGGTGGGAGTTTTATCATTGGAAGAAGGTATTGTAGGAGTGTTAAATGCTGTTGGGTGATTGGATGGGAAGGGGTTGATTACTAATGGATTCTGTATGGGGTGGAGTTACAGAGAGAATATATGAAATTGATGTAGGGGTGTGTGGAAATGAGGGTAGGGGAGTGGAGTGGAGCCCAAGTGATAGCGAGGGTGGAGCGGGAAGGACCTTTGTTTGGATATGTGCCAGAGACTATCAGTAAGTGAAAAGTTTATCTCACTGCTGCAATGTTATACTTGGCAGGTTTTGTAAAGGTAACTACAGATCAGCAGAGAGAAATGTCTAAAGCCAGCAAAAATACCAAAATAGATGAAAGGATAAGTCAAGGAAGAGGATTTGGTTGAGATGAAGTGACATGGAAAATAGAGTCAGGAGCGTAAGGCTGAGCTGGGATTCTAGTCGATGGAAATCTTCTAAGCAGTGGAGTTATGCTAAGAAAGTTAGGAGGGATTACTTAACCAAATTTAAGGAGGAAACAGTGAGAGCCAGATGATGTAACAAGCGGAGGGGGTGGTAGTTTTGGTGATGTGCAGCAGGTATTAGGGCAATAGTATACACACTAAGTTTGATGCTTAAAATTAACCGTCATCATGCAACTGGCTCACAACTGCCATGTTCCCAGTCCTTAATGTGTGTGGTTTTTATACAACTTGAAGAAGCACTTTGGTGTGAAAGCTTGCTGCTTCTTTGTAGTCATTGCACAGTTGTATAATAAACTGCCATCTGTAGATTCTGAGCTGGTTCTTTTTACTTTTTGGATTGTTTATTTGTACCTGGCTTATTTAACCTGCTTGAGCTCCCTAAATATTTTCTAAACTTCAGTTCTATAATATAATATAATAATCAATACACTAACTCTTCCCTCGTCAACCTTATTATAGTAGTAGCAGGACCACTGCAAATAAATATCTCATTTTTTTACTCAGTAACAACCTACCCTGGAAGGCTTTAATGTGGTATATCTGTTTCTCATTTTAGTGTTTATTATATAAATAGCTACAGACGCCTCATATTATGGCCTTGTCATCATCATCAACCCCCTTTTTCTAATTTTTACATGGAATCAAAGTGTCACATCAACATTAGTCAATGTGAACTAATCACATTGAGCCAATGTTCACACATTGTCTTGTCTTATCAATTATTCATTTGCATTTCATGGACTATCTTTTTCTATTGCATCATGCATCCATTCAAGTTATTCATTTGTAAAAAAAAGCGACGATTCTCTTAATTGTCATCTTGGTCCAGATCTTGGCTGGAAAATGTCTCAGGAGTATAACCCCCCACCCTGACTGGCTGTGCCCTGTTGCTTAACCAGAGTTTCACACATTGAATTATGTACGGATGAAGACATGTTACCCCTCCCCAAAGCACTTAACAAATATACAAATCACTTTCCCTCTAGAACCATCAAACATCTGTTTTTCAATTCATGTCACTGTTATTGGAGGCATTAATTTAGACACTTGTGGATAGAGTATGGCCTGAAAAAGCCATGGTTTCTCTAAGTAATGTCAAGAAAATTGTACTCAGTAGACTGCAAAGAGTATGTCTACCTACACCACTGGGGTGACTGTTTAATTGGTCTTGTTTTTTTCCCTATATAGAATAAAGCTGAATGTCTTATAAAGGTCAGCATAAGCTGAGTGCACTGCTACTGTTTCCTTTTCAAAGAATGTCACAATTTTCAAATGACAAGCTCTCCTCTGAACAAACCCATGCTGCCCCATATCAAACAGTAGTATGTGCCTTATGTTATTTGAATAAGGTGTTTTATGAATTTCCACATGATTTTATATAGAATACTCTGCTCAGGCTGATATGTCTAAATTAATCTCTATGGATTCTCTCAATTAATAACCACTCCAACTAGAATCCATAAACCAAATAGGAAAGAAACAACTCTTGACTGGATCCTTATTAATAACCACCCTAGCATTTATACTCCAGGAACCCTTCCTGATAATATTAGTGACCATATGCTTACATATGTCATTAGACAAAAATTGCACATCCCAACTACCCATAAACTCAACACATCCCGCTCAAAAAAATTCTTCAACCCTGATAATTTCCTGAATGAATTGCAAGCATGTGACTGGTCTCCACTGACTCACCTTGCACTTGATGAGGCAGTGACCTACTTTAACACCAACTTTCTAAAATCCTAGACTATCACGCTCCTTTTTGCTCTACTAGGATAAGATCCAAATCTGCCCCATGGCTAACTAAACAAACTAAGCAAAAAATGACCCTAAGAAATAAAATATGGGCCAAATGGAGAGCTACCAAATGTCCATCTGATCACCTCCTCTTTAAACAATTAAGAAATGCCACCAAGAAAGATACTCTTAGAGACAAAAAGGAATTTTATCTTCACCTTCAACAAACTAGTCAACAAACCCCTCAAAAATTTTGGTCTGGTATTAATAAACTTCTTAAACCAGGACATTCAACTACTCCTACCCCTTCAGGCTTCAACCTCAACAATTCCACCCAGATCCCAGATGCCTTTAACAATTATTTTACAGAAGCCATTCAAACCCTAGCTAATTCATTACCCACACCTACTGCTTCCTTACCAAATACCTCTAAAACCTCATCTAATACCTTTCATATTCAACCTGTCGCTACATCTCATATTTTAAGCTTCTCAAAAACTTAAACCTTGTACCCCATCTGCTGACCAACTCCCATCTGAATACCTACAAATTGCTGCAAAAGCTATAGCCTACCCCATATCCATACTTATAAACAGGACTATCTCTGAAGGAAAAATCCCTACCTTATGGAAAATATCTCACATAATTCCTCTACATAAAGGGGCTCTTCTACTGAGCTTTCAAATTACTCTCCATTATCAAAGATAATGGAAAGATGCATACACAAACAAATTCTCAACTACCTTCTACAAAATAAACTTCTAGCCAACTGTCAACATGGCTTCAGACCTTTCCACAGCACTACAACTGCCCTTCTTTCCTTCACTGACTCTATAAATAATAATCGAATAATAACCTCTTTTCCTCCGCACTGTTCATAGACCTGTCAAAAGCCTTTGATATGGTTAACCATAATATACTTCTTGACAAACTAAATCTCTATTCTCTTGACTCACAAGCACTTCAATGGTTTAGGAGTTATCTCCAAAACAGGCAACAAGCAGTGCTTTGGGACAATAACCTATCTTCTTTACTCCCAGTAAATATTGGTGTTCCACAAGGCTCAATCTTAGGTCCCTTCTTTTTCATTATTTATCAATGACCTACACTTGAACATACCTCAAGCCACCTGCATTCAATATGCTGATGACTCAACTTTAATCTGCACTGCAAAAAATGTTCCCTCCCTCCAGTCCCTCACCCAAACGGTTTTCCAAAATGTAGAAAAATGGTTTTGCAACAATGCCTCCTCCTTAATCCCAAAAACAAAACTACTTTTACTCTTACTCACAAATCTCCCACACCATTCTTCACTATATCCTCTAATAATGCTACCAATATTAACCCAGATATGACCACTACTATTAGGTGTAACTATTGACAACCATCTTAATTTTGATGACCATATTAACACCACCATTAAAGCTGTTAACAACAAAATTGGTACTCTCTATAGAATTAAACCCTTCCTTACCCCATTAGCTACAAAAAACATTGCCCAGACCCACCTTATCTTCACCCTTTTCTATGCCTCTGCTATATATACTAAATTATCTAAAAATAACATTACCAAACTCTCTACCTGTTACAATAGTATAGCTAGATTCAGTACTGATACTCCCTCAGAACTCACCACTGTCTTAACCTCAAACAACTAGATTGGTTAGAACTGAATAACCACCTACTCTATCAACAGTTACTTATCATTCATAAGACCCTTTTCTACCCTGATAATACCCCTAGCCTTACTAAATTGATTTCACCCTATAAAAACCTAGCTACTCTACGCTCTGCTAATAAACTCCTAGTATCCTTAACTAAATCTTACAATAAAGCTGGGGACTCACTATTTTCAAATACTGCAGGAAAAACCTGGAATCAACTCCCTCATGAAATATCTAACCAAAACTCTACCTCTCTTTTCAAAAAACATATCAAAGAACATCTTAAAACTCAGTGGTTTTGTCCTTGTGCTAACCCCGACTGAAATCGCTTCTCCGCTACTCCTAACTTTCCTCCCCTCCCCTGACTATGCTTCTAAATAAGACTTTCAATTTTTGACATTTTACATCTTAGAAATAGGCTATACTATAAATTCTTTGTCTCATTCAATTCTATCTTTGTGTTTTGCATGTCTGTTTTTGTTAGACTAACTGTATATGATGAATATCTATATAACTGTCTGTTTTTGTCATTTGTTTTTAAACAAGGCTACCTTTGTACTTTGTACTTTTTTCATTCATATCGTTGTTTTGTTTATATTTTTTGTTTACTGCTAGTGTTGGAGCTTTTCTCCCCGGGCCTCTACTGAAAACGGATGTATGTCCAGCTAGACTAGCCCGGTCAACAAATGTAAAATAAAAAATAAAAATAAATAAAATAAATAAATGAAATAAAATGGGATCACTACAGCCTGTCACTACAGATCATGAACTTATCAATCAATGAACATTTTTATTAATCATGATTATTAGGAGTTTATTTCAATTTTCCTTTATACCATGAGGTTTCCTGACTCACCAAGTGGAAACTGAGTTTTACATTTTATCTGTGTCAACAGTTGTCTTATCTGTTGTCATATAATGGATGTCCCCATTTGTTGCCATAGAACTCTGACATACATTTGCAAGTTCATTTGCTGTGCCTTGCAGTTGGGGGAATCACATCTTTGTTTATTGAGAACATCTTGTGTTCAAAAATGTTCATTGTCAGTTTTCAGATATAATTTAATAACACCTTTCCATATGAAATCAAACCAAGTTCATAGTTAGATAAAGACGATGTCAATAATACTTATTAATCTGGATTTGTCTTTATGATTGTGTAGTTTTTGAAAACTAAGTTGTATTCTTATTTCTGTTGTCTCAGTTATTAATTTTGTGATGCCATAATTTTCTGGCTTGTAGCATGTACTCACATACGCATAAGTGTAGAAGTTAATAATATCACAGAGATCATTGATAACATTCTGTTCAGAATTATTCGGGTCACTGAAGACAGTACTCCAGTCTGTTTTCATAAATATGTTACTTATTTTATTGTAGGTTCATAGGTAGTTACTAGGCTTGCAGTCCAAAAGACCATCAAAGAGCCTAGACCAACATCTCCAGTTCCCCCAAGCATTGTCTGGTTAAGTGACTTGATTAAGGTCAGAAAGTATGCATATGAGGGCTAAGGGAATCAAATGGTGTCAACCTAGTGCCCAATCAACCTTTAGTAATATACATACATATATATATATATATATATATATGGGTCTACTTCACAGCACCGAAATCTCATTTGACTGAATTTCATTTGACTGAGACCAAAATAACCTGATCTTCAAAATACTGAAAACTCATTTGACTGAATCTCATTTCACCAAAAGCTTACAATGCTAAATTTCAAAAGACTAAATTTTAAACCAAAGACATACACACTTACAACACTAATGATTACCTCTTTCCAGAATTTAAAAACTACTTACTTATCCTCTTAACAGAAACCAGTCAATAAAAAAACAAACTAGGTGGGAGGCTATGCCTCCACCCCCTAAATATAGATATTAACTCTAGGATCGCACTACAGTGGGGAAAAGGGCATATACCTTGTACTTGCCTTACAGTACTATACACGCTGCCACTACTGCTGGGAACACACAACACATCCGCCATATTACTTTAGATACTTCCCATCAAAATGTAGAGACATACCCACATTTAGAAACACTCCAGCACTACTTTCTACATGACTATCGGTATTCTGACAGTCAGCACTGTAAGTTACAGAAATTCTTTTTATCACAAACAAGTCACAGGTGAAGGAAAAATCACATCATGTCTATAACTTAGAATTCAGTGAAATGAGATTCAGTGAGTATTTAGAAAATTAGGTGATTTGGTCTCAGTCAAATGAAATTCAGTCAAATGAGATTTAGGTGATGAAGTAAACCCATGTGTGTGTGTGTGTGTGTGTGTGTGTGTGTGTGTGTGTGTGTGTGTGTATATATATATATATATATATATCTGTGTGTGTGTGTGTGTGTGTGTGTGTGTGTGTGTGTGTGTGTGTGTGTGTGTGTGTGTGTGTGTGTGTGTGTGTATATATATATATATATATATATATATATATATATATATATATATATATATTTTTCTGTTAAATGCTGTTTAATATATATATATATATATATATATATATATATATATATGTGTATATATATATATATATATATATATATATATGTATATATATATATATTTTTTTTTTCTGTAAATATATATTTGAATATATCAGCAATTCTTGACCAACAATAGTTGATCATGACATAGTCATAAAAAACTAACAATCCAAGAATTAATTCAGAAACAAAATGGTGACACAAATGCAAGTAAAACAGTCTGGTAGTTGAGATTGCCAAAATGCAAAGTCAAAACTGACCAAAAATGTGGTTCTATGTCCCTCACTTCTCAATGTGTTGGGCTTCCCTCCATACGTCTTTACTAAGATATACTAACTCCACAGCTGCACAAATACCACCAAAGGGCAATCAGCACAAAACAGAAAAGCCATTCTGACATGCTAGTCAAGCAAAGCAGTAGTTGTTCAAAAGTGAAGGCGACTACCACAGTCAAAACCTGCTACTACATGTTTACGTGTATATATATATATATATATATCTATATATATATATATATATATATATATATATATATATATATACACACACACACACACACACACACACACACACACACACATACATGTAGTAGTAGGTATATATACATATGTATATATAATGTGTATGCATATGTGTGTGTGTGTATATGTGTGTAAAAGTGTGGCATTTAAATTATATTAGACCCACTGCTATATAGTTTTATTGTATAATATTTGATTTTTGTCTGAATTTGACAAGTTTCTTTTTACTTTACCTTTGTGAAGAATAACTGGACTTAAACACAATTTAATGCTAATGTACTTTCTATGTCTGAATGAAAGACGTACTAGCAGTTCTAGTAAGTATGTATTGCTATTTGCTACCATATTTGCATGTCACTGTTTTTGTTTGCTACTGCTTGTGTCTACCATCATTAGCATTTTCCTATGTCCCTAGGGTGTATTTATTTACTTTGGGATAATGTGTTCTATACAGGCCACTCCACAGTATGCCTGGCAGTCTTGTAACTATTTATACCCCTCATCTTCCCTTTCTTTTCTGTGTTTATTAAAAGAATATTATTGACTCGGCTAGCAGGTGCCATTCTCCTATTAATTAGCTATTAACTTTAGTGTACATTCCTGTTTTTCAGCCATGCTGTCTGTAGCTGTAGTTTTGAGATTAGACTAAGCAAGTCATAGAAACACAGAGTTTGATGACAGACAAGAGGTCCATGGCCCACTTAATGTGTTCATGACCCATACTCTGTGGATAATTTAACTTTGGAAAAGTTTGCGCATCAGTTCCACACATAAAATATGAGGTGAAGGTAATCATTAAGGAGCCTAGCCCAGAGTGCTGTCTAGATAAGTAATTTGCTCTCAGTCACACAGCAGGTAAACAGAGGCTAAGAGAATCAAGCCTTGGACTACAGCAAGCAGCTGATTAACAGTTCATGATCATAGTCCACTGCATTAACTACCACACGCAGTAACTGCCACCATTCTGTATTAAAATATTACTAAAAACAAGAATTTCTTACAGCATTGTGCATTAATGATTACAAAGTCTGAAATTTAATCCTGACTTTCATTGTATGAGCAAATCGTTTGTGGTTCATCCTCTTTCTGTAACTATTTTCTCTGGAAAAAAGTAGATATCAGATAGTAAAAGTGATAGAGAGCATATATCAGTGTTTAGTGTGGCATTTGAGGAAAGGGCAATAAAAGGATGGAGATTTTTTTGTTTGGAGAAAATAAGAAAGGTGGTGAATTTGTGGGGCTGTTTAGAAGATGTCACTGCAGAAGAGGGCATTTCTGGCAGAGTTTGGAAGTTATATTGCAGGACTGTATATACTACTGCAAGATGTTGACCTGCAGTGGGCATTCAGCCACAAATTCACTTAATCAGTAGGGCATTTGTAACAGCTTTGGTAGGGCAGTATGAAGGGACATGTTAAAGCCAGTCAAAGGAGGAATGTTATATAGGAAGAAGAAATATGATACGTTAGACATGATACAAACATTTTTCCCCAGTAGGTCAGTTTTAAGGGAAATCTAAGAATAAATGGAAGAAGATAGAATAGGTAGGGTGGTTGTTGTGCACTATGTACTTTAATTTTATTGTACTTATTAACTGAGGCAAATGTCTAGTCAGCATGGACTTTTCCCAAACTTAGTTTGGTAACATTGGTTAAGTAACTCTTTTAAAACTAACACAGTTGAAAAATAAGGACTGATGAACTCAATGGTTTACAGAAGAAGCTTCTAGCCTTAATCGTCTGTAGTAACTGCTAATTAGTTGCATGAAGGATAGGGAAAGGGGAGAATGGGAAAGGAACATGAGTTTAAAAGCCACATCATAGAATGTGGGAGGAATATGAAATCCAATTTAACAGATCTATGATAATATTAAGGTGCATGAGACAGCAAGTGCAGACAGAATTAACACAGGCAGCCTAAAGGTAAAGAAATTAGGAAAAATAGCAGTGAGAAAATATTTGGAATTTAAGCACAGCTCTTAAGCAGAGGAGGGAAAAGGGGGTGCCTATATTATTTAGGAGAGGTCTAGAGACAGAAAGGACAGACGGGTGCCAGCTCTGGTGGTAGAGAGTAATAAAGCTTGACTATGGCCCAGATAACTCAGAATAACTCAGAGTAAAATCCCATGAGTGGAGGAGCTCCCTGGTCAGCCTCAGTAAGAAGCTGCGATCCCTGACAAAATTCTCCAAAGCTAGTTACGAAAACAAAATTGCCACTGATTCTAAAGACAACCACAAAGCAATCTATAGCTATGTCAAGAATCTCAATGGCAACACTCAGATCTGCTCTGAGTTACAGCACAATGGCACTAAATATACAGACCCAAACTGATATTGCCAACATCCTGGCAGATAAGTTCAGTGCTAACTTTACCCCCCTCTCACCCCCTAAAGAGCCCATCTCTATACCGGAAGAATGCAAAGTTCCTGTAATCACAGCTGCACAGGTAAAAAACACACTCTCCAAACCCAAGGACACAGCATCCATGGGACCAGACAACATCCCAGACTGCGTTCTACACGAACTACAGAACAAACTGGCACCCCACCTAAGTACCATGTTCAATCATAGCCTCACCTCAGGCTTTGTGCCCGCTGAATGGCGCACAGTGACAGTTATCCCACTCCACAAGGGGGGAGCCACCACGGACCTTGGGAACTACCACCCCATTAACCTGACAAGCCTGGTCTGCAAGGCCATGGAACCTATCATCATGGAACTTATAAAAAAAGACATTGGTAATCTCCAAACTCTGGACCCCACCCAGTTTGGGTTTGTAAAAGGCAGATTATGTTTCCTAAACCTGATAGAGTCACCAAAGCCATAGACAAGGGTAAGGTGGTTCACAGAGCCTATCTAGATCTTGCCAAGGCTTTCAACACCATCCCCCACTCTGGAATTATAGATAACCTCACCAAACTAGGTATAAATCCCTATGTCACAAGATGGGTTGCCAACTGGCTCACTGACAGAACCCACACTGTGAAAGTAGCAGACTCCAAATCCGACTTCAGACCAGTGACAAGTGGAGTACCACAGGGTTCAGTCCTGGGACCTTTTCTGTTTGGTATCTACTTCTGTGAAGTACAGGCTAACACAGAAGGTCTTTGGCAAACGAAGTTCGCAGATGACTGCAAACTAGGAGCCATAATCGAAACTCCTAACGATGTGGACATCCTACAAAAGAGCCTCACTGAGACAGATGCCTGGTGTCAAAGCCATGGCCTCAAGCTCAATGCCAAAAAGTGCATTGTCATCCCCTTTGGTAAAAACTCTGTACCCATGAATTAAAACATAGGTGGTAGTATACTTAACACCAAAAGTTTGATAAGAGACCATGGGACACAGGTGGACAGTAGTCTCTCCTTTGATAATCACATCGCCACAGTAGTCAGGAAATCCTTCTACATGGCACACCTCATCACAAAAGGTTTCTCCTCCAGAAAAAAAAGAGGTCATTGTTCCCATCTACTCATCACTCATTAGACCCTTTATAGAGTACAACACCCCTTTTGATATGTACCTCACAAGACATCTACAACAACTGGAAAGGCCGCAGAAATACCTCACAAACAGGATTACCGGCCTCAAACAGATGCCCTACGCAGACCGTCTCAAAAAACTCCAGCTTTACTCCATCGCATATCGCCTACTCAGAGGTGATCTCTGCCTAACATATAAAGCTATGTCAAACCCACAGCTGTTGGACATGCTCCACTTAAAGAAGTCCCAATCCCTCCGAGCTACACGCTCTAGGGACCTAAACCTTGTCACCACAATAAACAGAACATGCCGAGGGATAGATTCCTGTCCCAGAGACATCCCATACTCTGGAATAAACTACCTATCTGTATCAAACAAAGCTCCTCATTAGTACTCTTCAAGAAAACTCTTGATGATTGGATGGGAAATAGGAAATTCACCCCGGGGATCACTTCTGTGGCTCTGCTTGACAGTAGCACAGGAAAATAATTGTCTTGGGTGGCAAAAGCCAGGGTACCTTTTTGGCTGGGCTTGTATAGGCCCTAGGGCCGATAGCCTAGTACCTACCTATGAACCTATGAATAAATTAGTGTCTCTGACACTTAATGAAACAGACAGGGGAAGATGTCCATGCCTATCCTAGAAAGGATGGGCTGATCTGGGATTGTCCAGTGCCACAGTCCCTCAGAGGGGGGACATTGCTGCAATGCTGTCCTGCAGTGGCCATTCGGCCATTAAGTCACTTTGTCAGTAGCTTTCATCAAGAGTGCTTGGGATCATGCACCCACACTGGGGAAGTCACTGTGGTCCTTGCAGTGAAATAGGTTATCCACTCCCATAGCCAGAGGTGGGGTTAAGCCTAAATAAAGATGCACTTATTGATATGATGCTAGTGAAGGCATGAATCACTATGAGGTTGTCTCCTCTACCAGCTCTCTTTCTCAGGGATATACCCAAGGTGAAGAAACAAATGGGCATGGCTGGCAGGGGAAACCTTGATGGTTAGCAGGTGCAGTGGGAAGAAGCTCATATGACAAAAAAGGCTACACAGGCCAGATGTGTTAATGGGAGGTGGTCGATATGGCAAGGAATGACAGAAGGGAAAAGGTGGAAGATATACAGTATATATGCTGCCAGTCAAGGACATGGATTCTGTAGAACACTTTTTGACACTTGGGACACTATGGGAGGGAAGCTTGAAACAGAACTGTTTGGTGGAAACTTTAATGTCATATTAAAGGAAGAAATGGTTAGAAAAAGGTAAGGATGAGGACTGTCAAATAAAACAAGAGCATCTGAGAAAGGAACTGGAAGATGGAAAATGGGTAAATATAAGAAGAGCATGAGTAGGGCAAGGCAATTTACATTCTACAGGAAATGGGGAGAAACCAAGAACAAGGGGCTACAGAAGGAATTAATCAGGTTCTACAAGCCACCACTCAGGGAAAAGACTTGGGACAAACTATGAGTGGAAATGAGAGGGAATAACAATGGAAGAAAGAGAGGGATTGAAGAGGAAATAGAGCAAGAAATAAGGAAAAGCCACTTGGAATTTGAAAGGGGGAGAGCATCAGGACTGAATCGATTTCCATAATAATCATATAAGATAGGGGAGCTGAGGAGATCAAAAAGAAGTTAGCAAATACGTTAACAGATGTCAGACAGAGGGAAGAGTGGCTCTGTGATGACAAAGAAAAAAAACAGTGTCACTGTCTAATGTGACAGCAGAAGTAATTGGTCAGGACTCTTCAAGCCTGTATCTTTAATAAATGTGGCCTCCTCCAAAATTCTGTCAAAAACTTTGGCTAACATGCTAGATAAACTCCTCCCAAAGTGCATTCAGAAAGACCAAGAGGTGAGCATCAGCAGATAACACAGATAATATGCATCTGTTGTTAACTTCCATGGAAAAATATCTGAGGAAACAAAGAAGCAAGTATGCTATTTTTGACACCATGAGCTGCTTGATTCAGTGGAATGGAATTGTCTTCTCTAGACCTTTGGAAACTGGTGGTGGGAATAAATTCATAAGATGGGCGAGAGCATTGTACAAAGACTGAGAGGAGATATTACAGATGAAAGTATGATTGACAATGGAGATTAGAGTACAGAGGGGCATGAATGAAGTTTAGTGTCTTCACTATCATCAAACCTATTCAGAGCAGTGGCTAAGGTCCTGACAAGAGGAGTTCAGGAAGAGCTGGGGTTGTTGGAGAAAAAGCAAGAGGGAAGGACTTACTTTAGCCTGTTTGGAGATAGCTGCATTGTCGTGATAGAGAACATACATGAGGAAGTGAAAGTGACACTGAGACATTTTGAATGCTTCAACATGGCAGCAGGAATACAATGTCATTTGGGAAAAAAAAAACAGAAAAAAGAAAACAAAATAAGAGAGGACCAGGAGGGAATAAGATACAAACCTGGGGAATACTGCTGAGGTTTAGAATTATTATTAGAATTATTTCAGCAGGAAAAAAGAGAAGGCAGAATTACCAGAAACTAAAACTGGAGCTTGAGAGGGACATAAGAAACTGAAGGAGAAGGTGAACTCAGAATGGTTAAATTAAACAAATAAGAAATTATGATTAATGTAAAAATAGGATACTTGGCAAGATTTATACAAGTGACAGATACTCAAAGACATGTGGGGAAGATGTGATAAATTAATATGGAAATAGAGCTCAGCAAGAACTGAAAAAAAAAAAGAAATAGATAGCAGAATAATGATTGGGTTGCATCATATTTGAAGAGATATGGCATAACATGCAATATCCACCAGTGTCTGCGAGAGAGGATAGAGAGTGACCCGGATTGGGCTAGTTAGGAAAAGAAGGCCAAGAAAAGGAAGACAGGAAAAAAAAAAGAACAGGACGGAAAATGCTGCAAGAATAAAACAGGTAGGAGGCATGAGCTCATACTAAGGACTGGAAGGAGAATGACAGAAAGAAAAAAAGTAGTGAATAAGTGACAGGTGGAACAAAAGTGGGCATAATGAAAGGAAAGTGAGTATGGAAGTGGAACAAGTATTGGAAACTAAGATAAAAGAATGAGAATAAAGAATTAAGGTAATATGGGAGAAGGAAGAAATGAAATGGTAAACTGGGAAAAGAACAGAAGACTATAAAGAAAATTGGAAGGAGCATGACTAAAACAAATAAAGGTGAGAGAAGAGCAGAGGGAATGTACTAATAAGTTAGTGGGAAGGAGCGAGGGGAAGTGTATGCAAAGGCATGATGTATAGAACTATAGGTAGGGCAGAGGAGGAGAAAGAAATGCAGAAGAGAAAGAGTGATGGAGAGAAGCCAAGGATGAATGAGAAGATGCAAAGCACATGGCACATCTCTAAGGATCCTACAATCAGCATGGGACAAGCTCTAATAAAGGAAAGCCTGTTTCTCATCTACTAAGATAGGATATAACCTCTTGTGGTAGTTTGGTACCCTTGTTGTCTGCAGACAACTTACCACTGGCATTCTGTTATTCCCACTTGCTGGCTCCGTACCTTTTGTTCCCCACCTTGCCTCCATGGACATCTATATGCTACATGGCCCCACTGGTTACATTTAAAACATTTAACCCTTGATCCTGGCCGTGTGCCTGAACTAGTGACCTGCCCTGTTACTGGCTTACTCTGTTGGGGTGGTTTAGGTTGCCCACCATGGGTTCCCTTAGATCCATTAGCAGCACTGGGTATTGCTTTCCTGTGCAATGATGCCCTGCTTGCTAGGTATAGGTCTCCTTTTTCCCCAACTCATCTGTGGTATTGCATTCCCTATCTGCCAACCAGATTCTCATGTCCTCAGGCAAAGTGCTAAGGGCTTGTTCCCTCACCAAAAGTTCTGCCAACCCTTCAAAAGTGGTGATCTGACACCCACTCACCCACCTATGAAGATAAGTGTTTAACACAGCAATGTATTCACACACACTTTCATCTGCCTTGCGTCTGTGCTCACGAAAATTGTTTCTATAAGCTTCAGATGTTAACTTAAAACATTCTAATAAAGAATTTTTAATAGTATTATAATTTAAGCAATCAGCATCAGACAGTTTAGAAATAGCAGTTACAGTTTTACCATGGAGTAAGGAGGTCAGGAACTGTACCCAGAGCCCTTGGTCAACATTATACTGTTTACATACCCTGTCCAACATATGAATAAAACTATCAAAATTATCACCCTCTGTAAATTATGGAAGAAATTTACTAACCTTTATTTCTTCTGGGGTTCATTTATTCCCTCCCCCATTAACTCCATGACCGTGGCGAAGAGTCGTCATCATCTCTTTTTCATGTTGCCTCTGCCTCTCATTTTCTTCAGCCTCCAAACATTTCAGCCTCTCATTTTCTTCAGCTTTCAAATGCCGCAGTCTCTCTGCTGATTCTATTTCCAAATGTTTGGCCTCCAGTTCAAGTCTCTTTAACTCCAGTTAGATTTTTAAGTCCCCTGAGACAAAGTTGAGCTGTCCATTTTCTGAGAGTTGTACATCCCCAAGGTCAGTCTGGTTGTCTTCCTGGTTGCTGGTCTGTGATGCAGCTGTGACTAAGGTTGCAATAATTTCCCCTTTAGTCAGGTTGGCATGCATCAGTCTTTTAGCTTTGCACAACTCAGCCAACTGGTTCCTTGTCAGCTTGCCATAATCCTTTGTTGACATCCGTGCCTGCTCTCCCTGACTAAGCTAACAAAAATAAATAAATAAATAAACAAACAAATAAATAAATAAATAAATAAAACTATTGTGATATGAAACTCTGAATGTCTATTGTGTGGCTGCTTAAGAGTACAAACACCTTCTTTAGTGACCATTGTTTACAGGCTACAAGAGTTCAATATCCACACCACTGAATCCCAGTATGTGATGTGGTGATCCCACCACTGTTCACCCAATGTGATGTGAATATCCACCACTGCCCACCAAATGTGATGACCCTCCACTGGACCAGTAGCAAGAAGCCCCAATCCTCACCACTGGCAACAGTGGGGGATGTTCACTGGGAGGAAAACAGGTATACACACAGTATTTCCAGATACAGCTCTCTGCATCAAGTGCAATTTGCAATTTCCCTTAAAAGCACGCAGAAACCACAGTCAGTCTAGGGCTGGTTCCCCTACCTTTCTCCAAATCCCCAATAAGACTCCCCACTGGCACAGCTATAGAGCTGAGTCCTTAGCCAGGGTTCTAAGACAAATCCTCCAACACTCCCTCTGTCCAACCAGTGCTTCGTGTCCCTGCCCAAGTAAACACACACACACACACACACACACACACACACACACACACACACACACACACACACACACACCTGGGAAAGGCTGGCACAGAGCTTTGCCCCCTGTTGCCCAGCCTATAAGATATATATTTTTTTTCCAAAATGTTTTTATTCATTTTATAACACGATAACTTAACAGTATAGTAACAAGAAAAAACTATAAGGTATTTTTCACTGCCACAAGAACCCTTCTGCCAGCTACTTTAAGGCCCTTAACAAAGGGTATCCAATCTTACTGTGTAATATTAATACTAATACAAATGGTAGTTTAACCAAGAGCAAGGCTATTAGGAGTGGCCCACACAGTGCCATCAAGTACTAAAAAAACTTAAATATATCTACACAGATCAGCCACAATAAAAGGTTTAATATGTTTAATAATAAATGATAAAAGAACAAGACGATAGTAAATATATATTCACAGTGACATCACAGTTCAAAACCACAGGAAATATTTAAAATAAGATTGGAGTACAGGCTCACACAAATAAAGAAAACACATCCAAACTAAACTTTACTATATTCCTGACTGTATCTAAGAGAGTTATACTGTCCCTAGAAACCTACTTCATTAGAGCAAGGCAGATGTGTGGACAATACAGAAAGCTTCCTAGCACATACTCTGTGTCTCTAGCTACATTGAAAAGTTGAGAGGTAGCTGCTTTATTGCATCCCATAAAATAATTTAATTTCAGATATTTTTTTAAAGTTTACTAGACTGAGGTTAACCTTCTGTATCCCAGTTTCCACTATTAAAAGATATACATTTAGACAGTTACAATAGTGCATGTACATTTCTGTTCACTTCCAGTAGGGCACACTGTGGATACATTTTAAACATAGCACTTTTACAAATACCTTTTAAACACAAACATCTGTACAGAGTAGTTTGATATACATACATTTCTAATACATTTGTAACACTAACATCTTGTATAAATCATTTCAATATTCACCAATGACTTATAATTATTTACAAAATTCAAGCTAGCTGTGCTGGCAGTATCTCCTTCATCACAACCCCCATCTCTCACTGACATATAGAGCTGAAATCATGACAGGGGTCATGCAACATTATGGCAAGGGAAATATTCCCACCTCTGTGGTGATGTACTTGTCATGCATCAGCTTCTCTGTACTGTAGCAGTGTGTAATTGGCATGACAATTGTATAACCAGCATTGCTTGTGCCTTATCTGAATGTCTCCAGAACAATCCCACACCATCCCTCATGGAAGAGGTGAGAAGGCTGTATCTCATCATTTCTCTTGCTCCATCACCAACACCAACAGGAGCTTTTGCTGCTGATCATACTCAAGTCACTTGGGTTGTAGTCAAATCTTTATCCCTATATACCAATGGAGCTGGTCTTTCTAATTAGAAAGCTAAACTGGTTGATGATGTGGGGGTTAAGGGGCAGTAGCCCCCCTAAAAATGTGCAATAAAATGTTGCCTTTAACATATTAAAATTGAATATTTATAAAAATATATAATGTAGATGTGATATGTAAAAAAACTCAGTAAGATTACAGTTCATAGGTTAATAGGCTGGTACTAGGCTATCGGCCCTAGGGCCTATACAAGCCTAGCCATAACAGTTCCCCAGCTATTTCTTCCCAGGAAATGTACTTCCCTGGTCCCCTGTCTAGCAGGGCAATTGACGTGATCCCTGGGGTGAATTTTCTATCTCCCATCCAGTCATCAAGGTTCCTTTTGAAGAGGCCCAAAGAAGCACTCTGCTTGACATGTATGGGCAGTCTATTCCAGAGTATGGGGAGTCTCTGGGACAGAAACCTATCCCTCCAGTATGTTTTGTTCATTGTGATGACAAGGTTTAGATCCCTGGTTTGTGTGGCTCTGAGGGATTGGTATTTCTTTAAGTGTAGCATGTCCAACATCTCTGAGTTTGACATGGCCTTGTATATTAAGCAGAGATTGCCTCTGAGTAGACGATATGTGACAGAGTATAGCTGGAGTTTTTTTAAACGGTCAGCATAAGGCATCTGCTTTAGGCCTGTGAGTCTTTTAGTGAGGTATTTCTGCTGCCTTTCCAACTGTTGCAGGTGTCTTGTGAGGTACATACCAAACGAGGCGCTGAACTCTATAATGGGTCTAATGAAGGTTACTAAACACTGAAACATAGTGGGACAATGACCTCCTTTTTTCTGGATGAAAAGCCCTTAGTGATGAGATGTGCCACATAGAAGGATTTCCTGACTGTTGTGGCAATGTGGTTATCAAAGGTGAGACCACTGTCCACCTGTGTCCTTAAGTACCTTATCACACTTTCAGTGTTTAGTATACTGCCACTTATGTGGTAATTCATGGGTACATGTTTTTTCCCAAAGGGGATAACTATACATTTCTTAGCACTGAGCTTGAGCCCATGGCACTGGCACCAAGCATCTGTCTCTGTAAGGCCCTTTTGTAGAATATCCACATCACTTGGAGATTCGATAATGGCTCTCAATTTGCAGTCATCTGCGAACTTTGTTAGCCAGAGTCCCTTGGTGTTGGCATGTACTTCGGAGAAGTAGATGCTGAGCAAGAGCGGTCCCAGGACTGAACCCTGTGGTGCTCCACTTGTCACTTGTCTGGAGTTGGATTTTGAGTTGGCTACTTTTACAGTGTGGGTCCTGTCAGTAAGCCAATTTGCGACCCATCGAGTGACGTAGGGATTAATGCCCAGCTTATAGGTTCATAGGTTCATAGGTTTATACTAGGCTATCTGCCCTAAGGCATTTATAAGCCTAGCCCAAATTTTTGTGGCTTACACCACCCCTTATATGAAAAAATACTGTGCCCATTAGTTTGTTGTGCCTCTGTCCAGCAGTGACACAGAGATGATTCCCGGGGTAAACCTACGATCTCCCATCCACAGGTCTAGATTTCTCTTGAACAGAGTCAGCGAGGTGCTCTGCCTCACATGGACCGGGATTTTATTCCACAGCATAGGGAGTCTCTGAGTGATAAATCTATCCCTCCAGCACGTCCTATTTATATCCGTGCTAAGGTTTAAGTCGCTTGCTCTAGTGGTTTTGGTGGATTTGGATTTTTGAGGTGGAGCATGTCCATTAATTCCGGGTTGGACATGGCCTTGTATGTCAGGCACATGTCACCTCTGAGCAGACGGTATGCGACTGAATAGAGCTGGAGTTTCTTCAATCTGGCAGCATATGACAGATTTTGGAGTCCCTTTATCCTTTTGGTGAGGAACTTTTGGGGTCTCTCCAATTGCTGCAGATGTCGGGTGAGATACATCCCAAATGGGGCATTGTACTCGATCATTGGTCTGATAAGTGAAGAGTACAGGGAACAATGACCTCACTAGATCTGGATGTGAATCCCTTCATGATCAGGTGGGCAATGTAGAAGGTCTTTCTAACCACTTTAGCAATGTGAGTGTCAAAGAAAGGCCACTGTCAACCTGGGTCCCCAGGTCCCTGATAACCTCTTCTGTGCTTAGTGGATTGCCACCTATATGGTAGCTTGGGGTTACCTTGTTTTTCCCGAAGGGTATGACTATACATTTTTTGGCGTTTAACTTCAGGCCATGGCTCTGGCACCAGCTATCTCTTTCCGTGAGTCCCTTCTGAAGGATATCCGTGTCCGATGCACTTTCCACTATGGCGCCCAGTTTGCAGTCGTCTGCAAACTTTGTCAGCCAAAGTCCTCCCATGCTGGTCTGTACTTCTGAGAAGTAGATGCCAAACAATAGGGGGCCAAGGACCGAGCCCTGTGGGACACCACTTGTGACCGGCTTGGAGTCTGACACAGCACCAGCAACTCTAACCCTGTGGGTTCTGTCCTTAAGCCAGTTTGCAACCCATCTTGTGACATATGGGTTTACATTTAAGCTGGTAAGTTTTTCTACAATACCCGAGTGGGGTATTGTGTCGAAAGCCTTTGCAAGGTCAAGATAGGCTGTATGGACTGCCTTTCCCTCATCAATGGCCTTGGTGACTGTTTCGAAGAAGTCGACCAAGTTCAAAAGGCATGATCTTCCCTTGACAAAGCCAAACTGGGTCGGGTCCAATGTCTGCAAGTCCCCTATATCTTTGTTTATGAGCTCCATTATGATCCTCTCCATAGCTTTGCAGACTAGACTTGTTAAGCTTATGGGGGGGTAATTACCAGGGTCCGTAGAGGCGCCGCCTTTGTGGAGTGGGACCACAGTTGCCGTCGCCACTCCTTGGGCACGTATCCTGTGGTAAGGCTGAGATTAAACAGCTGCCTTATGTGCGGGGTTAATTCCTCATTTAGCTCGTGTAGCACACAGCCGGGGACACGATCCGGTCCCATTGATGCTGTGTTTTTAGCTTTAGAGAGAGCAGCTTTCACCTGCGCATTTGAGATGTCCGGGAGGCTACACTCGGCTGGCATATTTATCTCTCCTTTAGGGGAGAGGGTGAAGTTTGCACTGAACCTGTCTGCCAGTATGTTGGCAATGTCTGTGGGTTCAGTGATTTTGTATCATTTTGGACTAATTCTGAGCATATCTGGGAGTTTCCACCCAGGTTCCTAACATAGCTGAAAAAGGCCTTATGATTGTCCTTTGAATCCATGGCAATTTTTCTCTCAAAATTGGCCTTAGTTGATTTTATGAGTGCTCGTAATTATTACTAATAATGATCAGGGGTGACTTCCCTTTTATGGATTTTGTTCTATCATGTAATAGCTTTCTCCTCTTATTGTAAAGTTTGTTAATGGCTGGGGTCCACCAGACTGGACGTTTGCCCTTTGTGGAAAGAGTCTTGGTTTTATTTGGGATTGCCTGATCCATGCAGTCCTGGAGGTGTACATAGAAGGCATTTGTAAGGGCTTCCGCAGCTTGGGTTGTGGTTTCCTCTGGCTCAGGGGCCTTGAAGGATACCACACCAGTCTTGAGTAGTGTGAAGTTTGCTTTAGAGAAGTTCTTCACTATGGTCTTTTTGTTTGGGGTGGGGGCGGGATGTGGATTTCCAGTGAGATTAGTTTATGATCAGATCTCACCAATGAGGGATATACTTCCGGTGTGGAGCATTTTGTCCCCATGTTTGTGACAATGAGATCTAGTATATTTTCTCCTCTCGTAGGAACAGTGACTAGCTGTTCCATGGCATTTGAATTTATGAACTCCAGGAACCATTGGGCTAGAAAGTTAGGGCTTGAGTAATGTTCCCAGTCTATATTCGGGTAGTTGAAGTCACCCAATATGATGGTGTTTGGAGATACATTTATACCCTCCAGTGTCTTCAGGAAGGCTGTGTGGGGTTCCTGAGTTTGAGAGGGTGGCCTGTAGCATGCTACAATTTGTAGAGCAGTTTTGCCTATGGTTAGTTGCACCTGGATGGTTTCCGAGCTTCGTGTGTTGCCACCAACCTGGAGGTGTGGGTATCCTTTATGAATATGGATACACCCCTCCTTTTGTGGTGTGGTCCGGGTTTTGGGGCGGAACGCATGATATGAGGTAAAACCTAATAGTGCCGGGTGCTCTCAGGAGCCTTGAACCAGGTTTCAGTTACAGCACAGACATCGATGTTCTCCATACTGAGAAGGGCCTCGAGTGCGTGCATTTTGAGATTTAGACTTCTGGCATTGAGCAGCATTACCCTCAGTTTCTTCCCATTTTTGTTTTCTAGGGTGGTAGGTTTAGAATTTGAGCCTTGCCTAAAAAGGCACTATGGGGGTGGCAAGAGCCTTAGCCAATATCCGGAATCCCAGGGTGACAGGTGCAAGCCATCCCTTGCGAGCAGCATGGCTTGTCAAGCATGTCATCCCAGGCAGACAGACACTGGATCCCCTTTGAATGACACCAGACATTAAGCCAATTGTTAAAGCTGATCATCTTGTCTCTATATTGTGGCATCATTCTTGGTGAAGGAAGGATACTGCTCAGGGTTAGGGTCATACCTGCCTGGGCTACATAATCAGAGAGCTCCTCTATGTCTCTTTTCATGTAGTCCAGGGAGGTACATCTCAGATCGTTCACACCAGCATGGACAATGACTGTGTCATATTTGTACTTGCCGTGGAGTGACCCGAGTGCTTGTGTTATGTGGCGGATTCTAGCGCCCGATAGGCAGCTTACTGTGACCCTCTCCTTGTTCAGCCTGGTGAGTGGGACGTCAGTGTGTCTGACTATGGAGTCACCTATGACAAGTATGTTTGATGTTGTATTTGGCCTTAAGGGCTGTGACTGCTTTGCACACTGCTTTTGTGGTTTATGTGTTGCTTGTGGGGTGTCTTGAGGTAGCAGTTGTTTGGGTGTCTGCTTTGGAGGCCTCTGCTGTTTAGGTAAATTTTACTCAGAGCCTCGAGTATGTCTTTGTGTGTTTATGTGTTTGATTCAGTGGAGTGGTAGCATTATGTGAGGCTGGTTTTGTGGTGTGTGTAGTTGCCTTCTCCTCCTGTCTGGTCTTGCCAGTCCTGAGTTGAGAGAGCTCAGCCTCCAGTTTGGCTAAATAGCTGCATCTCTCGCAAGTATTTGTGTTATGTGGGAGGAGGAGAGGGTTGTCTGTGTACATGAGGCAGTTATAACATTGCCTCAAGATTCCCAGATTCACCAGCTGGACCGGAGAGGAGACTGACAACTGACCTTTGGACATGCTAGAATAATATTGGGAAATCCTTAATTGAAAACAAGGGCCAGTGGGGAGTGAGGGTGTAGTGCTTTTAATTTTTAGTGCTGACTTATATAATTGCTTTAGTGAGCAAGTGCCAGGTAACTTGAGTGCAATGTGTTACAAGTAACTAAATGCAAAAACGACAAACAGTAACTTTCTTTCAAGTGAAACAAGGAAATAAGTACAGTAAGCAATGCAGATATCACTAGTGATCCACAGAAGCGCTTAGTAAGTTTATCTATGATTCCAGAGTGGGGGATGGTGTCAAAGGCCTTTTTGAAGTCCAGATAGGCTGTATGGACCATCTTACCCTCATCCATGGCTCTGGAGATTGATTCGAAGAAGTCAATCAGATTGAGGAGACAAGATTGGCCCTTCACAAAACCAAACTGGGTGAGGTCCGGTGTTTGAAGGTTGCCAATGTCTTTGTTTATAAGTTCCATGATAATGCGTTCCATGGCTTTGCAGATCAGGCTCGTCAGACTGATGGGACAATAGTTCCCGGGGTCCAAGGTGGATCCCCCCTTATGCAGTGAGATAACTGTAGCTGCGCACCACTCATTGAGCATGAAGTCTGAGGTGAGCCTATGATTAAACATGACACTTAGGTGATGTGCCAGTTCATTTTGTAGTTCATGTAGTACACAGCCTGGGATGTCGTCTGTTTCCATGGATGCTGTATTCTTAGCTTTGGAGAGTGCGTTTTTTACCTGTGTGGCTGTGATTGCCAGTATTTGGCAATCTTTTGGTATTGAGATGGGCCCTTTAAGAGGTGAGAGGGGGGTGAAGTTGGCACTGAATCAATCCGCCAGGATATTGGCAATATCCTTGGGATCAATATATTTAGTGCCATTCTGTTGTAGCTCAGAGCAGACCTGAGCATTACCATTTAGATTCTTGACATAACTATAGAATGCCTTGTGGTTGTCCTTAGAATCTTTGGAAATTTTATTTTCATAACTAGCTTTGGTGGATTTTATGAGGGATCTCAGCTTTTTACTAAGGCTGGTAAGGGAGTTTTTTTGCATCCTGGGAATTTCCTCTTTACTGCAACAGTTTCTTCCTTCTGTTGTATAACTTGTTTATGCTAGGGGGACCACCAGATTGGCTTTCTTTTTTTGGAGGAGAGTGTCTTGGTTCTATTTGAAATGGCACGATTTATGCACAAGTGGATATGCTCGTACAGTGCCTTGGTGTAGGATTCGGCAGTCGAACTTTCAGTTCCCGTCTGCATGGGTGTCTTGAAGTTTGTCACTTCTGACTTGAGTAGCATGAAGTTGGCTTTGGAGAAGTTTTTTATGGAGGTTTCCCTACTGGGGGGTGGGGGTGGGATGTAGACATCAAGGGTGATTAGCTTGTGGTCGGACCTGACCAAAGAGGGGGTGACCACTGGCGTGGAGCATCGATCTCTCATGTTGGTAATGACCAGGTCATGGGATATTTGAGCCCCTGGTGGGACTATGGATTAGTTGATCCAGGGCATTGGAATTTATGAATTCCAAGAACTGTTGGGCAAAGGTGTTGGTACCTGAGTAGTTTTCCCAATTAATGGCGGGGTAGTTGAAATCACCCAGTATTAGGGTGTTAGGTTGTATCTTAATATTTTCTAGTATGTTTAGAAAGGTGTAGTGAGAATCTTGGGGCATGGTGGGGGATCTGTAGCAAGCTACAATTTGGATTGCAGTCTTACCTAGTGTTAGTTACACCTGTAGTATTTCAGATGCATTGTGCTGGGCAACTAGCCTGGAGGTGTGAATATCCCTGGTGAATATGTAGAAATGGGTATTTAGTTGTTGTAAAGCTAAAATAAAGTGAATTTCATTAAGTAACTGTGTACTACATCTTTGAATATCAATGTTGGGGTTTAAGTGAACAGTCAGCTGTTTAAATAAATGTATATATATATATATATATATATATATATATATATATATATATACACACATATACATACATACATTTGTTTTCTTTAATTTTAAGTGAATGCTTTAAAAAAAATATAAAAATACTGGTTACTGCTCAAAACCTTAGTACATTTTCACAAAGCAGTATTTACTGTTTCTTATTGCATGTTTTTGTGGTTTTAACTGTATCCAGGATTTCCAACTTCTTTTTAAGATTCCATTGTTTTAATTCATACCACATTTTATGAATCACTGTTGGCATCCTGGAATTGCTATTCAGAGAGCCAGTGTTGGATGGGGCTTGCTACTGTACATCCTAAATGTTATAGATCTTGAGTGTGTAACTGTGGATTTGGCTGCATCAACATATTGACACAGGCTGCTAGTGACAGCAGTACCCTGGATATGACACAACTTGCTTTAAGCAGTGTAATCCTTCAGTGTCATTTCATTACTATTAAAGCAATACTGGGGCTGTGACCCTTCCTAAGTGCATACTGATAAAGAGATAGGAGGTCATGAACACAAAATGGCTGCTAGCTACATAAGTATTGATAGTACAGACTAGTTCTGTCTCTGCCTGTCTTGCCTTGTCTCTTTCAATCTGCCCTGTTATGTGGTCCAGCAACTAATTTGTAGTACTCTAACATTGTGGTCTCAGTAGGTAGACACTTATCCTATAGATGTTTATAAATGCCAAGACTTTACACACTGCAAACTGCATTATTTACAGACTACATAAATCCAACAGATTACCTTCAGTCATGTTACAAGGTACTTGGGTCTAGTTTGGAGATGGTAGTGGTAACCAGCCTGTATTATTAGGGAGTTACTTTTTTCCAGATCAGATTCAAAAAGCAGGGGTATAGTCACTAATGGAGTCAGATAACAGTACATCACAGCCGTTTTGTCTTTCACAAACAGGAAATAGCCAAATGGTCTCACAAAGTACCTTTCATTCCTTTTTTCTTCTGGCTGGAGGGTTCATCAATTATTTGTGTCACACAGATGGAGCATACAATTAGTTTGGCTTCAGATTTCGCCTTTGCCCACCAGTCACTGGCAAAAGCCATTAGGGAGGAAAAAACAAAACTTCCTTTGATATTATTTGATATGGTCATAACAAAGCACCAAGTATAACCAGGCAGATAAGAGAAAAAAAGTGCAAACCATGTGCAGTTTCTTAGTATTCTGAAGCATGGCAGTAGTTGGGTCTTACAGCTGTTTTGCGTAATGTAATGAGAAGAAAACATCTTTGCTTTGTTTGCAATGATAATTCCTTTCAGTACTGGAGCTTTAAGCGTGGAATTCATTGTTAGAAATGGCTTGGTGATTCTCAGAATGAAGAAGATTTTGATTTTAATGCATTATACATCTGTGTAATTTCTGACTGCAGGAGTTTATGCTGTCACTGTTTTATACCCTCTTGCACTGGATCTGAAGGTCGGCATTATTCATATGGCTAACATACAAACAGAATGAAGGCAAGAGAAATATTTCTTTTGCAAGGAGATAGTAGCTGCTAAGTAGGTCATGCCCCTGTGGAGAGAGTGGAAAATAAACACTGCACTGCAGTGTGGTAACAACTCACTGAACAGCTAGCAGATGGTTTTAACGGCAGGCTGGACAAAACAGGTTGTTGGATTTCTAGGAAAACTGCTTATAGAATAACATAACTAATAAATACTGGCAGACTGGGTGAGGCATGACATTACAAATGTTTCATTTTTAAGATGGAAATACAAGATGATTTTTGCTGGTTGTCTATAATGAAGCAGAATATGTGGTGGAAAAGGATGCAACATCAAGAACTAAGCAAGTAGTTTTGCATTTGGGAATTTCAGCCCATTATGATCTAATCATAAAACTGAAATCCAGAAGGGAGTCTAGTCAGGATAAACATCAGTCAATGCCTGCATATTAGATAGAAATTATTTTTAGGAGTATTCTTTTTATGTCTGATTATGTCAGTAGTAACTGCTTGGATACCCAAAACTCTAGAGGTACAACCTTGCCATCTTTGGGGGCAGAATCTCAAAAAGTTTGTCTAAGAATGCTAACTGAACTGCTGACATTTAATAGAGAAGTGCAGTTGCTGGGTTGGGTCTAGGAAGCAAACCAGTTGCTTCAAGTACAAATGTGGGCAAAATGGATATGTGTCAGTCAACAAAGCAATAATGAAAAGTGATAATTATATACCGTATGGTATGACATAGTGTGTCTGTGCATAGCAAATGCACATGAAGAACAGCAAGAGAAATAAAATTACAGAGAAAATGCATGTATTTATCCCAGGATTCAGAATCACATTCAGTATGCTGCATAATACACAAGAATATACATTTTCATGTTAGTATAATATTCTAGAAAGTTCCTTGTAGTAGAGTTAATGCAATAAAGTTGTATATTTTCTTCTGCAGAATGCTTAATCCAGTTAGCCTTTATGGGTCTTAGCAATGGAATTCAGCCAAATATGGTAGTGTTTATTCATGCCACAGTAACAGGATCACTTCCCCACAATCTCTCCCTCTTAGTTACTCTTTATATCTATCTATCTATCTATCTATCTATCTATCTATCTATCTATCTATCTATCTATCTATCTATCTATCTATCTGCCTGTCTGTCTAATAATTAGTTAAGTGTCCAGGGTGACAGACCCTTTTCAGCCATGACCAGTCATGTCCTGGGCCTACTGAGCAATGAATATGAAATGAACATTATAATAGCAAATATGGTACAGAGAATCCAGATAGTTCAAATAGTAGTAAAAACAGTGGGTCTCATAAAAAAAGAATTTACAGTTGTATTTAGATATGTTGCGTATACATGTAACTCCATATTCATTACAGAAGGAGTCAGTTCTGGGAACATTGGTGGTGCTGCGAAGAGCACTTTTTTCTAATATCAAAGACTGAAACAATACTAATTTCATGAACTTTAATCATACTTTGCTTTAAGAATGGTGTCTATTTCCATCATGGTACTAGAAACCTAAAAGACTTGGAGAAATTATACTGAGCGAACACAGGAATTAGCAGCCAGGTAAAGGAACACAGATTTGCACAGGCATTAACTTACAATTTATAAAATATATACAATTCCATTGTGGTGAAAATCAAATAGAAACAAGAGAGAAAAAGGAGTTTCTCACTGTTTTCTTTAGTGTTCTCCTTGTCTTCACCCCTACCCTCTCACTGTCTAAATATCATTACTTCCCAGACCATTTTTTCCTCTATCTTCCTGTCATTTCCTTCATTCTCCTCTTCTCTCTTACCTCATGCTGCTTTCTCCTTCTCACCTTCTGTCTACTCATTCCCATTGTTCTTTTGTTTGCTCCTCTATATCCCTTCTATTATCCTTCTGTCCTTCTGTTCAGCAGACTATCATTCCATTTGATACCGCCACTTTTCACAGTCATTTATACGTACATATCTATATTTGTCCATAAACTAAATCTATATATGTAAAATACAGAATATTAATTCTTCACTGATCTTACTCAAATATCTTCTGTCTGATTGTTTTTAGAACAACACATATAATAATGTTGGCTACCTACTTGTCATAACTGTCAGTTATATCGCTATGTTCCTGATATATTACAGCTGATATACATGACCAGAATGACATTAGCTTAAACATGTGTGGCACTGACCCTACATATTGATTAAGAGAGCTCCTCATTTTCCTGTAATTGTTTTGCATTTCATTTATGTACCATTTCTACTATATTTATTTTGATAATAAGTTTTCTTCCCTGTCCTCCACTGAAAATGAACTCTACCGAGTGAAACTCTTGATTATCAGACGATAGATAGATAGATAGATAGATAGATAGATAGATAGATAGATAGATAGATAGATAATATGATTCATAGACCTTTCCTGGAGTCAAGAGTCTGTCAGAGCAGTATGTCAAAGTATGATCAAGCCTAAATTTGAAATATATTCTGGCATTAATTCAATATATTTGCTCACATTTTTTATTTATTCATTTATTGCACATTTTTCCCCACAGTTGGCCATCAGTTACACCCAGGGCCTCTCCATGTCCACTAGGTCTACCAAACCTGACTTTCCTGGTCTAAATACAAACCATGTTTGGAGCCAATGAGGGGATCAGAGCACCTGTGGTAGCACCATACTGCTGCTGAAGAATGTTTTCTTCTCTAACATTCTCACTGTGCCATCCAATAACACCCTGTGGGTGGGTTTTGCAATGGGTATCAGTGTCTCTGCACAGGACTACCATCAGCTGGACTACCCCACCTAATCACAAGCATCACATGTTCAGTCATTTCACTGACCCTCACCAGGGCAACCAACTGTGTGAATGTGTCACAATCATGTGCCCATCCCCTCAAGATGGGCATGCCCAGCCTTCCCTGCCTCAGGCACCTGAGCTAATAATTGAACCCTGGGTTATCTTGTCCTTAATCGGGGTTTTATTCCTTCAACCCACATTTTGGTTTTGATATTTTGCACATTTAGTTTTTAAAACAGTAGATTCACTAGGTAGCTGAAGTTTCAGTAATGGGGTAATACATGGAGCACCTCAAATATGTTCCAAAATTGGTAAAACTCAATCTTGCTAAGTATCTATCTGACATAAGAAAGGTGTTTAACAAAGTTTTGTAAAACACCTCTTAGCACTGCTATGCTCTCTTGTGCCAGAGCACAAACAGCAGCCACCACAAGCCAGAGAAGGATAGCTGAAACAACATTAACATTAGTCATGCACTTTTGACTGCCACACATTTTATGTGTAGTAATAGGAAGTGTATTGCATATTTTAAAGTTATTAAGGGATCAAAGAAACATTTTGTTCTAGTTGTTGCCTTTGAGACAGCACTAAGCATGTTGTCACTCTCAAAGCTGTAAAACACTTTGCAATCCTACACTTCCTTTTTGTCAGTCACTCATCTTTCCTGTGTCTTGAGGCTTGCATGTCTCTGTATCCCATAGTATATTAGAACAGCTAAAGCAGCATGTAGTACAAAGAATTGCAAGCCAACGCATGCTACAGCTTTCAAAGCTATAAAACACTTAGTGCTAATCCACCTTTTCTTTTTTTTTTTTTCTTTCCCTGTAACTGGTAGTACAGGTAGAGGCAGAGCAGGTAAAGCTCCATGTACTTCTAAAGAATTATGATTTGTATTAACCAGTCATAACCAACATACTATATGTTCTCAAAATGGATAACAAGATTCACCTCAAAAGCTTCAACTCGCTCTTCCTTGAGGTGAACGTCTTGATACCAGTTTCTTGAAAATGTAACAATTTGATTATGATTATGATTAGAGATTTGCTCATCATAGGTTCATAGGTTGATACTAGGCTATCTGCCCTAGGGCATTTATAAGCCTAGCCAGAGTATGTTTGGCTTTCGCCACCCTTTTAGATTAGTTGACTGTGCCTTTGTATAGTAGGTCACAGAAGGTAGCCCTTTTAAGGTTTGTTTACTGTACCTCTGTCAAGCGGCGACACAGAAGAGATCCCAGGGGTAAACTTACTCACACTGTATATTATTAATACTGCTTGACTTGGATCGTAGGAAATGCAAGGCAACTGTGTCTTGCAATCATTCATACTCTGCCAATACCCACCCTTATTCCGTACCTTCTTAATCAAGTAGGCCAGTCAAGGCAGGGTGAATTTGTAAATACCCATCCAATTATCCAGTTACAGCTTCCAGGAAGTTAATGCAGGTGCTACAAAATCAATCTCTCTCTCTCTCTCCACCAACTTTCAATTTATTTTCTGATAAAAATTTAGATCCCTGGTTTTGGTATTTGTGGGATTATTTGATATATGAAGAAGCAAGAGATCCAGGACCACTGTGTCCCTATGGGCATGGAAGGCAAGGCATCGACTCCCATCAGAAGTCTATAAGATATTGAATAAGGGTATAGTGCTTCCAGCCTTTTCTGGTAGCTTATGTTTTTTTAGCCAGTGATCTTCTTAGTTAGGAACCTCTGTGGTCTTTCTAATTTTTTGATATGTCAAGTGAGGTACATCCCTAAGGGGACATTGTATTCAATAATTGGCCTATTCAATGCTAAATATAAGGGGACATTGTATTCAATAATTGCCCTATTCAATGCTAAATATAAGGGGGACAATGATCTTTGAGTCGGATGATAATCCTTTGGCAATTAGCTGTGTTAAGAAAAAAGACTTTCTGACTACTGTCGTTACATGATGATCAAAGAAAAGGAAATTATTAACCCAAGTTCCTAGGTCTTTAACAACAGTCTAATTTTGGAGCTGAATGTTTTCAATGTTCTATGCTAGGAGGAGGGGGGATTTACCATATTTGACAATTTGCATTTTTTAACATTAAATTTGAGTTCATTTTAGTACACTGAGTATTTATGAGTGTAAGTTCTTGCTGAAGGGCTTAGTCATCAGAGGGGGACTTGATAATTACTCCTAGTTTACAGTTGTCTACAGACTTGGCTAGCCAGAAGTCTTGGATCATGCTCTTTCCTGATGCTATCATTGATATGAAGGTCTTTTGATCTGATGTAAACTTTAAGGAGTTTCTTTTTCTATTATTGTAGAGTTTATGTATGATAGTGGGCCACCATGGTGGTTTGTTTTTATATTTTTCATTATATTTAGATTAGGTTGGGACTGACAGTCATATACATTTATCTAAGTAGGCCTTTTTGAAGCTACCTGCCATGGCATCACCTGCAGTAATGCTGCTATAAGTACATTTTGAAACTTCAACATAGAAGTTAATGAGATTAGTACATTTCACATCCTGAATTCTAAGATATTAGTTTCAGTGAGTTTAGAGATTTGGATAGTGACAACAGCTATTTTAGGATCTGACTTAACCAGACAAAGAGATATCAAGGAAATAGTATATGAAGAAGATATATTTGTAAGGACTATGTCAAGAATATTATGTCCTCTAGTGGGCTTGTTTGCAATCTGGTCCAGGGAGAGTTTGTTAATTAAATGTAAGAACTTTTAGGCATATGCTACATTGGAGGTATAGGTACTTCAGTTTATTGAGTTATACTTAAAGTCCACAAAAATAATAGAGTTCTTGTTTATAGGGAGTTCATCAAGTCCATTTAAGAACTTTACATGATTTATAGGGGATGTAGACGGTGTCTTGAAAAAAGGCTATTGAACCTATAGTTGGCCCTGTTTAACATGGTTTGGAGCTCAATGAGGTCTGTTTGTTTGTCTGTGGGAGTCTCTTTAGTGGTGATACGATCCTTAATCAATATGGAGGTACCACAACATTTCCCAACATGTCTGAAGACATGGTAGGTGCAAAATACAGGTACGGAGGGAGTGCTTTCTGAACATTTAAACCATGTATCAGTAATAACACAGATGTGGAGATGTTCCAAATACAGGAGAAACTCAAGGTCGGCCAGTTTGTTGTTGAGACGTCTAGCACTGAGCAGAACTACCCTTAATGTGATAGTGTTTTGGGTTTGATATGCTAGTTACATTGGGATGTTCATTAGTTGAACTCTGCCTGAAAATGCACTATATGAGTAGCAAAGACTCTAGCCATTATGAGAAAGCAGAAGCCATGGAATGAGAAATGCAAGCCACCATTTGTAAAGCAAGTAGGAGTTTTGAGTATCTCATCCCATGCTGACACATACTGGATCACACTGGAATGACTCCAGCTATTTAACCAATTGTTGAAGCCAATATCTTTTCTTTCTTCCAGTTTCCATTGTATATGTAACATTACTTAGTTAAAAAAAAATGACACTCTGGAATGAATCTTTGATCTTTGAAAACACAATATTTACCAACTAGGGAGAGCAACAACAAGGGTTATAAAAAGTATTTAAACATCTGAGCGATTTATTCTAATAATGACTATTCCTGGAAATTCATTGGTTTATGATGCCAGATTTAGTATAGTTTTGAATACCTCATAGGCATGTATTTAGACATTTATGTGAAAATGAACTTTGGGCTTTAGATTATGCCTGGCTTCATTCTTCACTCATTTTCAGTCCACTATTTATTTCAGGGTGATTTTTTTCCTACATTCTTTTTATACCTGTTCTATTTGACTATCAAGCCTCTCCCAACTGAGCCTATTTACTGTCCTGCACTGGGGATATCCAGAATAGGGGCAAAAGCGGACTTTAGCACCATCATCTAGATAGCACTGGTGATGGTTGATTCTCTTGCTAGCACCTCATCTATAAGGACATTTCAATTAGGGTATTAACCCCGTCCTTGGTGAATGATGTGAACACCTGCATTATCACATGCAGTCTTCCTCTATTGTGCATGCTTTAACCCACAAAATGTAAGGGATAGCTTCAATGGCTTGGGATTACCAAGCACATGTCCATCATCCTGGCCATTTTATGCCTTGCAAGCATTGACTTGCATAGTAATTGACTGACCAGAAACAATGCTCCCTCCTCCAAGAATGGGTGAGTCAGTGCTGGCTGTACTCTCATACAATTTCTCCTGGCTGTTCCTGCACCTGAGCTGTTAGTCAAACTTGAGTCATGTGGGTCATCATCAGGGCTTCATCCCTGTATACCACAGGACAAGGCACAATTTTATCATTTAGGCCACAATATCAAGCTGACATACTGATGAAGAAGGTAAATGTGTTTAATGCAAGTCACTATCCTTGAAAGAAATCTTGGGGTCTGCTGGGACATTCACTGATATCATATTGGTTACTGTAGGAAAAATGTCTCTTTAACAGTGGATGCACGGGCATAAAGAATAAGGTCTTTCTTATCATTGTGGGTGAGAGCAAATTTGGTATTTGCAATTCTAACAACTATACCAGTATAATCCTTTAAACTCAGTGCTAGTTTAAGACCGAATTTTAAGTGTGAGGTAGTAACACTGTTCTTCATCTACTTGTTTGCTAGCAGCACTGACAAGTGCCAGTAATGCAGGACACTTACTGATAGCTGTATTGGTATCACTGAACCTGTGTGCTGGCTATGTGAACAGTTCAGTACTACTAAAATCAGCATAAACTACAGAGTTTTCAAGCGGCCTGGAACATTGGAAGATAGGGTAGGTTATGGGGTCATCATGATCCTTTGTTTATGTATGTATGCACGTATGTATTTATTTATTTGTTTTGACTGGGTAAATGGACTGGTTATTTGGCACTTTATAGCTACAATCAGGCTCTTCCTTACAGCAAAACCAGGTACAAATATTATACACATTGCAAAACATCATATAGCACACAGAAATGTGGACACAGCACATTTACAAATGGCAGTCAAAATGTGAGGTGCATATGCACATAAGCAGACTGGTACTGTAAGTAGGTGAAAGGAGATCATGTTACTTTCATTGTACCAGATCTCATTTAGCCTTAAAATATAGATTACTGCCATTTGTAGCTGATAGAATTATCTTTTTTTCTGTATAGCATCTGTTACTATCTTTGTCTTCATTAATTACCTCGCACGGTCTGTTAAGTTAAAAAAAGTGAAAAAGAAGCAATTTATTGATGACCCAAAAAGGTTTTATAGAGAACTGGGAAATAAGGTAAAAGTAATTGAAAGATCTCCAAAAAAGAAGAAATAGATACATCTATGACGATCCTGTGGAACATAACAAAGATGCTAAATGGATAGAAGTAAAAGAAAGAATAAGAAGTTTAAAGGTACAGGATATGAAATGGGAGGAAGTAACAGCTAGAGAGATCGAAACAAAGTTAAGAAAAGTCTCTAATTCGAAAACTCCAGGCCGAGATGCAGTACTTAACTTCTGGTTAAAAGTATTAACATCTTTGCATGAAGATTTTGCCATGAGTAAGAACTATTTATATGCGCACCCAGAACAGACACCAACCTGGCTAACAACAGGAAAAACAATGCTCCTACTTAAGAGTGAACTTGCAAGCTACCCTAAAAATTATAGACCAATAACTTGCCTTCCGACGACATATAGACTATACATGGGAATTGATGCCAACAGAATTTATAGTCATTTAGAAGAAAACTGAATTATGGCATTAGAACAAAAGGGCAATAAAAGAAAGTCATATGGAACAAAGGATCATTTGTTGTTAAATAAAGTCATAGTGGAGAACTGTAAAAAGGGGAAGAATCTAAGTATGGCATGGATTCACTACAAAAAAGCATTTGATAGTATCCCTCATTCATGGATAACAGAGTGCTTAAAAATGTATAGGATACACCCCACACTGATCGACTACATGACAGTGACCATGAAACAGTGGCAGACCACTTTGCAATTAAGCCATGATAAAGGCTAAATTGTTATCCCAGGGATAAAAATTCAAAGGGGGGTATTTCAGGGTGACTCTCTGTCACCGTTACTATTCTACCTTGCCCTTAAATCCATTAAGCTGTTTACTCAACAGCTCAGGCCATGGCTATAATCTGGACCATTTACAGATTTCCTGGTTCAATAAGAGACATAGTTGCCAAACCAGGTAATAATTTATTGTTCCCCATCCAACTGTCTATGTCACACTTGAATTGGGTTAGGGAGTAACTCTGCTTCACATGAATAGGTAACCTGTTCCAGAGAAGGGGTAGTCTCTGGGATAGGTCATATACCTGCCTCTCCAGCAGATTCTGTTTAAATTACAGGCAAGGTTTAAGTCTTTAGAATGGTTAATTCTGGTGCTGTTTTTTAGGGGATATGCAGGATTTGCATCATAGTGGGGTCTGATGATGCCGTGTATGCCAGGCCATGTATTCCCTTAAACAGATTGTAAGAGACAGAATACAGAGATAAGGCTTTGAGGCAGTCTGCACCAGACTTGTTATTTATACCCTGTATTTTTTTAATGAGCAACCTCTGTCGATGTTCCAAGTCTTGACTGTGACTGGATTTGTATATACCAAAAGGTCGGATAAATGCCAGATACAGTGAAACAATAACCTCCTTGGACCTAAATGTCATACCTTTGTTTACAAGTTGCACAACACAGAATGATTTCCTCATTACTGTAGTCCTCCAGTGCTCAGTACTGGGCACACTCCTTTTTGGCATCTGTTTCCCTGAAGTGGAAGCAAATGTTGAAGGTTTGTGGCTGACTAAGTTTGCAGACAATTGCAAGCTAGGCGTTATCATTGACACCCCTACAAACACTAGCATTCTTCAATAAGGGCTGTCTCTGACTAACAAATAGTGCTAAAGCCATGGTGTTAAACTCAGTGCTAAGAAATGCATAATTATACCCTTTGGGAAGTCAACCATCATTGCTAATTACTGTGTTTATAATACACCTCTATGAATCTACCCAGTGGTCAGGAATCTGGATACGCTTGTAGATAGTAGCCTTACCTGTGACAACCATGTAGCCACAGTGGTGAAGAAATCATTTTATGTTATGGATCTTATAAGTAAGAGCATAGCATCTAGGTCCAAAGAAATCATTATCTCACTGTACCCTTATCAGACCAGTCATAGAGTACAATGCACCCTTCAGTGTGTACTTGACCAGGGATATGCAGCAACTACAGCAACCTCACATTCGCAGTTACAAAAACAATACAAGGTGCAACAAACCTGCCTTACACAGAGCACCTTAAAGCCCTTTCCCTCTACTCAGTGTCCTACAGATTGCTGAGGGGTGATCTATGCCTGGCTTACAAGGCATCCACAAACCCCACACTTATGAATCTCCTGCATATTTGTAAGTCAAACAGTACCAGAAATACAATGTATAGGGACATGAATGTTGCCTGTGACTAACTCATTTACTCCAATGGAGCTCAGGAAGTTTGAACTGTAATTTCCAATGGGCGGTGCCTACGCCCTTTGGCAGAATCAAATTATGTCCTCACATTTCAAACAAATGTTCATATCTCTGGAACCATAGGGGTTATGAAAGAAGTATAAATGGCAAACCCTTCAGCACAAGCTATATTTTATAGTGGTAGTATTCTTTAGGTTCTAAGTCTTAAACTAAATTTTATAAATCACAGTAAACAATGTAACTATTACTTTTGTAATATTTTGTAAACAACTTACAATATCTCAGCAACCACACAAGTTACACACATACTGTCAGGATTATTTTATTCATCTGTGTGAAAGGTTTCATATGAGGCTAAGGAGTTCTGTCTGTATTACTTGGTTTTTGAGATATATAGAAAAATGTGAAAATTATATATATAAATTTATATCATAAAAACAACAGTTATTATCTCTTTATTTGCACTAGATAGAGGTCAAAAATTAATGCAGTTGAGTTTGCCATTATGTAAGCTTTAAGATGAAATCTTTTAAAACCTTATACATAGCACAGTTTTGGAATTATTGATGCAAATATGAACAAGCAATATTTGATGCCTACAGGTGTCAGTAGGCATTAACTGCAGATACACCTGGAGGCGTCACTCGGATGTAATGCTGGAGAGACAGATATGTGTCCTAGAGACTACTCCTCTTGTGGAACAGGCTTCCCATCCATGTGAAGTTACGTTCACCTATTACCCAGTTTAAGCATAACCTAGGCCAGTGGATGAGGAATAGGAAATTTACACTGGGCCTGGCACCCATGTCCCTTAAGGACAGAGGTAGCTTATAAATGACTCTTGATGTCCAATTTGGATACAGAACATCATCATTCGTTTGGGAAAACTTGGCTAGGCTTAGAACAGCCCCCTGGGTCATTAGCCTAGTAACAATCTATGAGTCTATATAGAAGGCAGGCTGGGATATTGTTGGGGCCCATTGATGCAGTGTTCTTGGCCTTAGAGACAGAACTGAAGACCTGCTCCATAGTGATAGTAGGGGGAGTTATAGTTGATGGTATTTTCTGAGAGGAGTCTGGGTGGGAGAGAGGGGTAAAGTTAGAGATGAATTTGTCTACCAGTCAGTTTTCTATATCTTCTGGCTCTGTATAGGTGGCTGCATTAATAATGAGGTCTGAACACATTTGTGCATTGCCTTTGAGGTAGTAAAACTAACTAAAGAATGCATTGTGGTTGTTCTTGGCCTGGGAGGCCAAATTTACCTAAACTTTGGCTTTGGTAGACTTTGTCATCTGAGTTGTTTGTTGAACTGTTAGAATTAGTGTGATGAAAGTGCTTTTATTCTGCTGGGTGATACACCTTCTAATTTTTGTTATGATTTTCTTCCTTCTGTTATGTATCCTATTGATGTTGTGATTCCACCAGGGTGCCTTGTTTTTTTTTTTTTTTTGAATGGATTCGTCTCACTAGGCTAGTGGCCTCTTTCCAACGGAGGCACAAGGTGGTATTTATTCTATTAGTGGAAACTTCACCAGGGCATCAAGGAACTTCCCATACTCATTTTGATAGGTGCTTTGGGATCTTTTACATCCACCAGAGCTACTACCAACTGAAGCAGATGGAACCTTGGTTTAACATCCCATCTGAAGGTTTGCATGTAGCTTACTCTGCACTGTAGTGTCAGCAATCCAGTCATCTGAAGTGGGAGTAAAATCCACAGCCTTCTGGTCTTCCAGCACCAAATAGAAGTGTGATTTCTGTTGCACGACTGACAACATTACAAACCAAGGTCATAAATAATAATTCCGTCTTTTCTCCTTTTTTCCCTTCCGCTATCACAAAACGTCCCCTCCAACTTAAACCTACCACTCTTTTTCTTAACAACTTACCTACAGAATATATAAAAATAGCACCTGACACCATAGCATATCCAATATTGATTTTAATTAACTGCTCCATAAATGAAAACCATGAATTCTTGGAATTTGAAACCATTGAAGAAATCATGTATTATGCCATTCCATAAAGGGTAGAAACTCTACTGACTTCTTTAACTACAGACCAATTGCCATTTTGTTGCCCTGTCAAAGGTGCAAGAAAAATTTATTCAAAACCAACTTCTCAAATGCATCTCTGACAACAGCCTGCTATCCACCACATAACATGTTTTCATCTCACATTATAGTACCACTACAGCCCTTCTTAGTTTCATTACCAACATAAAACACAACAGGAGTATAGGTAACCTAACATCTGCAGTATTCTCTGACCTGTCAAAACCAGTTTACATAGTCTCCCATGCTGGGCTGATTCAAATAGTTGCCTTACTTGGACTGGATGCATCATCTCTCTCTCCCGGATCAAAATATGCCTATCCAATGAATTATAGGCTGTAAAATACTTTCTCCCCCTTTCTCCCTTTCTCATTGGTAGTACTCCAGGGATCCATTCTTGGACCCCTACTCTTTAATATAGTCACTAATGACCTACACACACAGCCAGTAAACATGCTACCATTGTGCAGTGTGCAGTGTGCAGATGACTCAGTGCTCATCTGCACAGCTAAATGCCCTGATGAACTTTAAAAGTTACCCCATGAATGTCTCATCTCTATTGAAACCTGTCTCTCTAACTCCCAACTGTTCCTTAATTCCAAAACACTAAAGTGATTCTATTTACCCAAAACATTTCAATAACCAGAAAACAATCTTCACCCTAACCTCCTCAAACAGCACAAAAATTGAACTAGGTATTCAATACTAAGTTGCAATGAGACACTGTTTTTTGGAAAACTAAAATTTGACTACCATACAAAAGTAGCAGTTAAGAAACTTCATCAGCTAGGCACACTGTGCAGGATAGCTCCTTATTTAACAAACTCTGCAAAAAGACACATTGCCTCAATATTAGTTTCCTACATTCCTCAGTGCCCCTCATGTACTGCTTAACCTATTTGCCTCACAATCCAAACTCCTTGAGCAATGTTATAGTAAAGTCTTAAATTTTACTTCCATCTGACTTATAAACACACCAGTACCTTGCTCTTAAAAAAAACTTTCATGACCAAAACTAACCCAGGACCTATCCTTCTCACAGCTACTAAGCACACACACAAACTCATTTACAGACTTGTTCAATGACCAGTTCTAACTAACATTCTTCAGCGTTATTCCCAAAATAGACAGCTCTGCTCTGTTAAGATACTACATCTCCATAAAACACCATCTAATTACTTAGCTACTGACTTTTTGTATTTTGCCTATGTGTCTAGAATATGCAACTCTTTGCCCCTACTACTTAGACAAAATGACAATAACAAACTTTTCACACTTAAACTCAAACAACACTCACTGGATACATGGCTCCTTTCTTGTTCCATGCCAGGCTAAACGTACACAGTCTTCACAGGTTTTCTTCCATCTTCTCTCCTTACTCACATGGCCTCCATTTGTCTTCTCTTCTATTCTCACTCAGATGGCCTTCCTCCGTCCTTTAATACTAATCCTATGTATGCTCTGTACTGCAGTGAACTCCTACTCCTATTATGCTCTGATATGGTGTATGACTATTTATAAATGTGCAGAGGCATAAGCTGGCACACCTAGTGTCTAGTGCTGCTCCATGATCAGATGCCCCCTCGACACTCAAGTTGAGGAGCAAAAAAAATAGGTTTATTCCATGATTTAGCACTTCTCACTAAGAAGCAGCATGGCAGCAAGTACAGTCCATTCTTCCTCAGTCTGTAACCCTATCAAATTAAAGATGGGAAAAAGTATTTTATGTTTAAAAACTGTAGTAAGCAGCTTGCTGCAATTTCTACCACACATGAAGCACTGAAGCAAGAGCTTCACTGCTGATGGGAAAACCAGTATTTCATGTCTGTGCTGGCATTTGGAAATGCTGGTATGGAAATGATTGCTTATGCTGCACTAACAACTGCTGAGTGCACCCCAACACCTTGCATGGCTGTCCCCTTTTCCTCTCCCTATCTACTCTTCTGTGACTGATTTTTAAACTTGATCTAGCATGACTCTGCTTTGTATATGTAATTGTGACTAATTACAAATACAATTTATTGAAATCTGTAAGACTTAAACCCTTCCTTACTGCTATTTGCTCATAAGCTTAGCTTGTATTATGTTATCCTACTAGGAAAATTATTGTAATTTTTTTTTTCTTTGTGTTCTCTGTCTGTTTTCGTATTTATCTATAGAGCCTTTCTTCCTGGGCCTCCACTGCAAAGGGATTAATTTGCTGCCCTATTCTGACTATCCCAATAAACAAATGTTAATACATAAATAAACAAACAAATAAATAAATAAAACATTCATGTTGCAACCATCCTGGCCAAGGTCACTTTCCAAAGACCTACAGAGACTACTACCAAGAACATATTACAAATATTACACACATTTTAGGCCACACAAAGTATACAAATTGTTCTGCAAATATGTTTATCACCATGAAATAAGAGAGAAAAAATACATACATGTCAGGCATATACCACTTGCATCCTGCAGCAGTTTCTGGATTGTCACTTGGAACATTCAGACCAGTATAAAAGTTTCCCAGTTACATAGGAGTTAACCCTCTTGAAAAGTTTCCATTCAATATGTTATCTACCAATCGTCTTGACACAGTAAGTGGCTCATATAGCTATATAGGAACCAGCTACAAATGATGCACATGTAGTTCTCAAAAGGCATACATAGTCCTTGGTGAACTGGTATGTACTCACAATCCAAGGGGCAATCATGATATCAGTTTGTGAGATTTCAGTGCCATGTATCCCACATTTAAGTTGAGACAGATAGCCCAAGGATGTTTATCAGGTGATACCAGATACTCCCTGGAGCCATGGTTATATGGTTATAGCCATAGTTACTGACACCAAAATGTTCTCATACATACAGTAGACCTGCATCTCTGTCTAGTGACATGGACAGAACATTATAAAATGCCACTTTGGGCACCAGAAGATGTGTTCCACTGTCTGGGCAGCTCTGGTGGCACAGTCCAATACACATCTCATAAAACTTGTCATATCCCATTCATTTTGATGCTGGAAACCCTGCAGATACAGCCAAATTATGAGAGTGATAATGAGGGTGGAGAAAGGCCACCAGCATTAAGCTTGTCCCCCTTGAGATGCACTGGTGGTACACAGTTACAGTCACAGTGGATACAGGAGGCATAGGTGAACAGGTCTTTGGATGAAGATGAGATGTGTTAACTGCAAGAAAAGACATGCAGCAGTAACTGTTCTGGAAACATATCACTTATGAGGTCTGAATCTCACCACTGCCAGATGTAATGGGTGGCACCACTGCCACCAGTTGTCACAGGACAACTGCCAACCAGTGTATTACCTAGCTATGTGAGGGACATTGACTGTGGTCCTTGGATCTGGCTCAAATGGGTCTGCTGCACACCAGAGGGATGGTCCCTTGAGTCAAACTACTGGTACCCAACAGGTTAAAATGCACACAAATCTGACTCTATAACCAGTTCTCCAAATGCAACCTGATCTCAAGAGCATAAAGGGCATATGCACTGTTGTCCTAATTAGTGGCTGACAACATCCACTTTTAGACTAGGACTGCAAACTCATCATTTACAGAGCTATCACATTTTCATCTCTCTTTCTGTGAGCCACATTGTCTTCTAGTATTATTCTCTCTCTCTCTCTCTCAAACACACACGCACACACACACACACACACACACACACACACACACACACACACACACACACACACACACACACACACACACACACACACACGCACATTTAGATACACACAAACACACATTGACACAACTGTCAGAGAAGACTGGCAGAATTATCCACGTCTCAGCTTTCTTCCTGGTACAGTAGTATACTCAAGTGAACTTGCTCATTACAAGTGAAAGCCACAACTTCATCAGCCTAAAGTGAGTTAAACAGTGATAATTCTCTTTTCAGATAAAGTAAAAATAATACGTAATAAATTACATCTGTAGGAACTTAAAAGTGAATAAATAAGGCCTTATTTACACAGTAAAAACAGTGCTGATACATTTTAAAATATAGAGAGGTGAAGATAATGTACAAAGAAAAAATAGCAAGTAATATGGGCAGGAATATTTAAAGACAATCCCTGTCTAAGCCAGATAAATAAATCTAACTGACTCTAGCTAAGACTACTGAACCCTTACTGTTCAAAGTTTCTAAAAGACAGAAGGCAGATTTACAGACTACAACCGTACACGAAAGTGGTAATCCCAATATATTTAGCAAGGCTAGACTGTTACCTGGATTTATATCTAAATATATGTTCATTTCAGCTAATCACTCCTATACAGAAACACATGGTTCATAAGATTTCATAATTTCCTTTGCCACAGAAAAGAAGTATAACTGCATTACATTATAAGATTTCATAATGTACTTTGCCACAGAAAACAAGTTTAATTGCATTACATCATGTTACACTGGCTTTCATCTCACATAGAGGTACAATAAATTAACTACTGTTACAGAGGCTGCATCCAGCGACTGCTCTTTTTTATAGTTCTAGCTATCTACTTCTATGAAGTGCACAGTAATTGCATTTTATAACCATTGGTTTTCTTGTCAACAGACCGTTGTATGGCTTCATTCTTGTGAAACTGCAGAAAGTTACACTTTGCACTTCAAATACAAGTTTCATACTGTTTTCTTGTCACTATCAAGAATATATCACAAAGTTACATACATTTAGGCAACATATAGCATAGAATGCATGTTACTCTTATGCTACTTACCCCCAAATGTGTTATCAGCATGAAATAAAAGAGAAAAAATGCATCCTATTTTAAATATTTTCTACAGCCTGGCAATACCCTAGCATCACACTACAGTAATATATATAGTAAGATACCATGATGTGATATATATATATATATATATATATATATATATATATATATATATATATATATATATATACATGGATAGATAAATACAAGCAGTATATTGACATACTGATGTTGAAACATGGAACATCAACTCATTGTGCTTTTGTTCCCAGGATTACCCCAGAATGGGATAAAATCAACAGCAAGTGTTTTTGCAAAGGAGGGCAGGCTACCTTATACCCCCACACCTCCTGTTTATTATATATACTAACTCTGAAATAGCACAAACACCAGGGAAAGGAAATATTCCCCTACTCAGGAATTCTTAATCTCCTACACATCAACCATCTGTTGCTGTTGACCAAATGGTATTGACCAAACAAATGTCAATATTGTGCAAGTTCGAAGCATAATTATACAGATACATAAACACACACACACACACACACACACACACACACACACACACACACACACACACACACACACACACACACACACACACACACACACACACACAAAGAAACAAATTCCAGATTCGAAAAATTCCCTCCTCAGCCTCAACAAGCAAATTAGATCAGTAGTGAAAACCTCCAAAACCAATTACGAATTGAAACTAGCCTCTGAAACAAAGGGAAACCACAAAGCCTTCTTCAGCTACATCAAGAACCTCCATGGCAAAGCCCAGGTTTGTTCCAAATTAGTATTTAACGGTACCATTTACTCTGATCCTGCTGACTTAGCCAACCTGTTAGCTGATAGGTTCAGCACAAACTTCAGCCCCCTATCCTTCCAAAGGCCCATTCAACATCTCCAATACTTGTCTCGCACGGCGCATCTCCATAGAATAAGTGTTAAAGGCCCTATCCAGGGCAAAGAACACAGCTTTCATGGGAACTCATAGTATTCCAGGCAGTATTCTGCATCATCTCCAGCAAGAGCTAGCTTCGCCATTGAGCACCCTATTCAACCACGGCATAATTACAGGCTTCATTCCAGCAGAGTGGAGAACTGCCATTGTCATCCCCTTGCACAAAGGTGGTAACACTATTGACCCGGGAAACTATTGCCCCATTAGGTTGACAAGTCTGATCTGTAAAGCCATTGAACGTATTATTATGGATCTCATAAACAAGGACATAGGCAATCTCCAAGCACTTGACCCCACCCAATTCTTATTCGTCTAGGTCAGATCTTGCCTGTTGAACCTGGTTGACTTCTTTGAGACTATCACCAAGGCCCTAGATAAGGGAAAGTCAGTACATACAGCTTACCTTGACTTGGCCAAGGCCTTTGATACAATCCCTCACTCGGGCATCATTGGAAAGCTAACTCAACTTGGCATAATTCCCTATCTCATCAGGTGGGTGGCCAACTGGCTCCACTGATAGGACCCACAAGGTCAAAATAGGTGCCATTACCTGGGGCAGTAGACCTGTCACTAGTGGTGTTCCCCAGGGATCTGTCCTGGGACCCCCTACTGTTTGGCATCTACTTCTCAGAGGTCCAGGCAAAGACAAAGGTCCAGTGGCTGACCAGTTTTATTGATGACTGTAAGCTGCGTGTTGTCATTGACTCCCCAAATGATGTTAACATACTACAAGAGGGTCTCACAGCAACAAATGTCTGGTGCCAAAGTCATGGCCTTAAGTTAAATGTAAAAAAATGTATTATCATACCATTCAGCAAAAACATGGCCCCTACTGATTACCACATCAGCGGCAACCCCCTTAGCACACAACCTGTGGTGAGAAACCTGGGTATTGAGGTTGACAACTATCTCACATTTGACCATCATGTAGCAGCAGTGGTCAGAAAAGCCTTCTACTTGGCTCCCTATACTCTGGAACAGAATCCCAATCCATGTTAGGCAGAGACCCTCACTAACTCTATTCAAGAGAAATCTTGACGAGTGGATGGGAGATCGTAGGTTTACCCCGGGGGTCATCTCTGTGTCACTACTAGACAGAGGCACAGCAAACTAAACCCTAAATGGGAGTAGTATTCTCATCCTAAGGGGTGTTGAAAGCCACACACACTCTGGCTAGGCTTATAAATGCCCTAGGGCAGATAGCCTAGTACGAACCTATGAACCTATGAAGTAAAGGGATTGCATACAGAAAAAGGAGGTTATTACCTCTCTGTACTCCTCCCTCACTAGGCCTATAATTGAGTATAATGCCCCATTTGGTATGTACCTCTCCAAACACCTGCGCCAACTGGAAAGGCCACAGAAGTACCTCACAAAGAGAATCCATGGCCTCCAACACATGTCCTATGTGGACAGGTTCAAATCACTATCACTCAAATCGGTATCATGCAGATTGCTCAGAGGTGATCTGTGTGTCGCCTACAAGGCAATATCAGACCCTGCCCTACTAGAGATGTTCCATATCTGTAAGTCTAAGTCTTCACACATTACCTGCTCGAAAGGCCTAAATCTAATATGTGACTTCAACAAAACCTGCTGGAGAGACAGGTTTGTCTCCCAAAGGCTGCCCTGTCTCTGGAATAGACTTCCCATACATGTTAGAGTACGTTGCTGACCCTCTTCAAGCACAACCTTGATGAGTGGATGGAAAACCACAAATTTGTCTCAGGGGTTCCACCTTTGTCACTCCCTGACAGGGGCAACAGGTGCTGACTGAGGTTTCTTTTTGGGGATAAACTCTTGGCTAGGCTTGTAAGGGCCCCAGGGCCATTAGCCTAGTATATATATATATATATATATATATATATATATATATATATATATATATATATATAAAAAATCAAACATTACGTCTGGATAGGGACATATAAAATAGCTGTATTTAACAAGGGTTCACAGCTAGAGTCATCATTATTCAAACTAGTTACAAAGTCCATGCTGCACTGCACTTGCTCATTTATTCTGAGCTTCCCTGTGCCTTGCTTGGACACCTGTGACTATAAGATGTAGATTGCTTCTAAAACCATCTGTGGACCTACAAAGCTTTTGTACTATTTAAGACTTCTGTGCTGCATTTATTGATTTTGTTGAATTTGTCACAGTTTTTCTGCCTGCACTTGTTAAAGAAATGCCATCTGTTCATTATTGTACTGCTCTTAGGTTGTTTTAACAGTATTTTGAAATTTCCCAACCTCCTCTGATACTGAAAAAGCTGTTCTGACTTTGCCATTGTTCTTCTGAGTTTGTCAAAATATTTCTAAGTTTTGCAAAGTATTTCTGTGTTTGTAGAAGCTCTCCTACATTTGTATACTTTTTTTCTGTATTGGTGAACATTTCTCAGGGTTTGTGAACTTATGTCCAAAGATTCCTGATAACTGCAGAATTTCTGCCTTTTGTTGTAAAGCATGTGTTACTGCACTTGAGCTCAAAACCAGTTTGCTTTACATTAAGGTTTTTTTCTGCACTCTGGTGGGAGTAAAGGACTGATTCAACCCACCCAGTTTGGGAACTGTTGAGGAAAGGCTTATTGTGTGTTTATCTGTTTGGCCTGAGGGCTTAACTGTGTACACTTCTGTCATCCTACTGGTATACAAGTCTTACATTTTTTGTGATACTGTGCTCATTTAGCCAGAGCTTTCCTGTGCCTGGCTTGAACACCCGTGACTACAAGACTTGGATTGCTTCTAAAACCATCTGTGAACCTACAAAGCTGATATGAGTATTTTTTGTACTTGTTCTATCTCAGTGCTAATTAACACTCCTGGGTTGCATCATTTATGGATTTTGTTGAATTTAACACTGTTTTTCAACCTGTACTTGTTAAAGAAACACCATCTGTTTGTTACTATACTGCTTTTAAGTAGTTTTAACAGTGTTTTGATATTTTGTACTCTCCTCTGATATCGCAAAAGCTGTTTTGTGTTTTCCAAAGTTCTCCTGAGTTTGCCAAAATATTTCAAAGTTTTGAAACGTGTTTCTTTGTTTGTAGAAGTTATCCTATGATTGCACACTTTTTTCTGTATTTGTTAACATTTCTCAGGGTTTGTGAACTTATTTTGAAGGATTCCTGATACTGCAGTTCTGCCTTTTGTTTTAAAGCATTTGTCACTGAACTTGAACACAAAATCAGTCTATTTTACATTGAGTTTTTTTCTGCACTCTGGTGGAAGCAGAGGGCTGAATCAATCTATCTGAGTTGAGAATTGCTGGTGGAAGGCTTATAATGTGTTTATCTGATTGGCCTGAGGGCTTAACTGTGTAAGAGTCTTTCATCCTACTGGTGTCTTGTATATAAGCAAACCTCTCCAGCTTAACATCTTCTATAGGAAATACCCTCCATAGTCCCCCACTGTTCATAGCTGCTCAAAGAGTTGTCAGTTTGTGTAGAGGGCAGCACCACTGCTGTCCATCTAAGAATATTCTACTAATCACTCTCACTTAGACCTTTAAGTGACATTCCCCTACTCCTTTCCATCTATTAAGGATCTGGTATAATGGAAAGGTGCTTCCCTGTCATCTCTGTTTCTGGCCTGGTGGATATGGACATTCTGAAGCAGTGAAGTAACTGCCTTATGTTCACTGACAACCAATTAATTTTAGAGCAGACAGTCATAGTCTATGAGAGATGTAGATACACAATGTCATTGGAGGCAAAGCTCTCACATACATGCAGAAAAAAATGCAAAGTGAACTGTCAGCATTACACCCAACACACTCACTATCAACACTAAGGAACAAACACACAGACCCACATATGCAGAGGTACTCACTTGTAATCTACCCAAACCTTCAAGGCCTTCTAAAAGCATCTCTTAGTGGCCCTGCACACACTCAAAAAAAAAAACAGCACCTCACACAACACACAACACTGAAAATCACAGTAGCCCTACTTCCAAGCCCAAAAGGCAGCACACCACACAGCCAAATATTCTAGTTATTGGGGATTCCATTGTAAGACATACTGATGCCCCCTTATCAGGCTAAACAAGTAGAAGATTACAGTAAGCTGTCTGTCTGGAGACAGGATCCTCCAGATCATGCATGCACTTAGGTCTTTAAACTACAAGTACCAGTATGACACAGTCATAGTCCATGTGGGACCTAAGATGCTCCTCACTGGACTATATGAAGAGAGACATGATGGAGCTCTCTAAATATGTGTCTCAGGTGGGTATGAATCTAGCCTTGAGTAGCATCCAACCTTTACCAATGATGATGCCACAGTACCATCAAAAATGATTGACTTCAACAAGGAGATCCAATATCTGTCAACCCGGGAAGACATGATTGATAAACCATGATGATTTGCCACAGATGGTTTGCACTTGTCACTACTTGGCTTCTGGATACTGGCAAAAACTTTATCCATCCTCATAGTGCCTTTTTTAGGCTATGCCACGTTGTTAAACCCTCTAACATAACAAAAATCACTCATGGCTATCTAAAGGTACTGCTGTTCAGTGCTAGGAGTTTAAATAAATAAACTGCACTCCCCGGAAGTACTCATCACCCTAGAGAACATAGACATATGTGCAATCATGGAAACATGGTTCAGAAACATGGAAAGCACCACAGCTATCAAAGGCTATAATGCCCTTTTGATCCCCTTCAGCTCAGAATAAAACAAAGGGAGGAGGTATCTCAGTGTTCATAAATGACAAGTACACTTCTAGACTGGTCCAACAACATGACATGCTTGAGCTACTCCATGCCAAAATAACTATAGGTGTGAACCCCTATCATATCCTTACTAGCTACAGATCCCCTAACACGAGTCTGGAAATCCACACCTCCTACCTAAATCTACTGAAATCCCTTAACATTCAGCCTAACACCATAGTTATGGGTGACTTCTACTACCCCTTCATAAACTGGAAGACTTATATGGCCCGTAATTCACTTGCTCAGCGTTTTTTGGACTTCTTCAACCTAGACACCCTGGAGTAACTAGTTATCTCCCCAACTAGGGTACAAATATCCTAGACTTAGTACTCACAAACATGGAGGAATGCTGCTCCTTACCATGCATTAACTCCTTCCCTGGTAAGATCTGACCACAAAATAATTTCCCTTAGTATTAAAACTAACTTATAGAACCTCCATCAAACTCCAAACCTGATAAGAGCTTTGCTAAGGCCAAACTAAGTGAAAGCTTATTAAACTTCCAAGCTTCTCCAAACCTGGATGACACTGAGACCTATACTGAACTGTACACAAAAGTACTGTACAACCACATTCAAAGCTACATAGAGGAGGCAGTACCTGTCCAAGTCAAACCTATGATTACTGGCAAAAATAAACCACCCTGGTGGACCCCTAGCATAAATAGGCTATTCAACTAAAGGAAAAAAATCCACTTCAAAGTCAAGAAGGAGCAGGCAAAACAGTGCAAAAAGATACTCACCAGTCTAAAGATACAAATTAGAGAGCTAATCAAATCACCAAAGCAAACTATGAGGCAAATATAGCCTCTCAGTTAAAAGATAACCATAAGGCTTTTTTTAATTATGTTCGTAGTCTCAGGGGAAATGCTCAGCAATGTGGAGAGTTAATCCTGAATGACAACACTTGCACCCAGCCTGAAATTATATTAAACCTGATGGCTGACAAGTTCACGTCAAACTTCTCTGCACCATCACCACTTACCAGACTCAAAGAAGTTCCCACAACCATCCCCCTACCAGGAAAACAGGTTCTTACTTTTCTCAGTAAAGTCAAAAACACAGCCTTCATGGGTCCCAACAATATTCCAGGATGCTTCTTAAATAGCTTAAAACAGAATCTATCAGGGCCACTAGAAACCCTCTTTAACCACAGCTTCCAGAGGGGCTTTGTCCCAGAGGAATGGAAGACTGCAACAAGCAGAGCCCATCAACTGACCCAGGGGCCTATAGACCCATAAGTTTGACCAGTCTTATCTACAAGGCCATGGAGAGAATTATCATGGACCTGATGAATAATAACATAGGAACTCTCCAAATACTGGACCAGGCCTAATTTGGCTTTATCAAATGGAAGTATTACCTGCTCAAACTGCTGGCCTTCTTCAAGAAAGTCACCAGGGCCATGGATGATGGTAAAAAGGTACACATCCCTTATCTAGACCTGGCCAAAGCTTGGGGATCATAGATAAACTTAATACGTTAGGCATAATCCCCTACATCTTCAGATGGATAGCCAACTAGCTCACAGACAGGACGTTGTCTGGATAGGTGAATCTACTTCTAATAAGAAATCTGCTACTAGTGGTCTCCCGCAAGGCTCAGTGTTGGGACCCCTCCTATTTGGTATATACTTCTCTGAAGGGAAGGCCAATGTCAGTGGCATCTGGCTCACCAGGTTCACTGACAAGTGTAAGCTAGGAGCAATCATTTAATCCCCCAAACAATGTTGACATCCTACAAACAGGTCTAAAAATGACAAACAACTGGTGTCAAAACCATGGTCTGAGACTAAATGCCAAAAATGCGTAATCATATCCTTCATTAAATCACATATCCCTGCAGATTATAATATTGATTGCACATCCCTAAACGGAGACCCAGCAGTAAGGGACCTAGGAACACAGATAGAGAGTAACCTAAACTTTGACCACCAGTTAGATATGGTAGAGTGGAAATCCTTCTGTGTGGCTCAACTTATAAGTAAAGGCATGGCATGAAGATCAAAAGAAGTCATAGTGCTATTGTAATCAGCCCTCATCAGGCCCATAATTAAGTATAATGCTCATTTCTAAATGTACCTAAGCAAGCACTTACACCAACTGGAGTGGCTCCTGAGGTTTTTCATTATAAATACAAAGTATAAGACACATGTCTTATGCAGACTGACTAAAGGCCCTATTCCTTTACTTTGCTTCATATCGTTTATTGAGAGGGACCTATGCATGACCTACAAAGTATTCTCTAGTCCAGATACAGATTTGATGTATCCAGGACTGTTTGTAAGCTTCTGAGCCCCCCAAGCCTTTCTGTGTTGGAGGAAAGCCTTCTAGCTTATCAGTGGGAGTGGTAAGCACTAGGTAGCCTATCTACCACAAGAGGAGTCTTTTCTGGCCCAGAAAGTGTAGTTTATTGGCCATTTGGTCAGTTTTTCTATCCCTTTCAACTTTCTGGTTTAAAAGCATACATTTGCACAGGTTTGCACTTGTTTAAGCTCTGCACAGCGGCTCCTAGCTGAGATAAACTATTACTGGTGCCAGAAAGTCTGCTCTTCAGTTTTTCCCTTAGATCTTGCTAGTTCTTTCTCTCTCTTGCACTTCAAATAGTCTAATCACATTGCACTTCAATAGGTTTTTGTAGCAATTATTGTAGCACACCTAAGTGCCATCAGCACAAGTCGTTCTTCATGGAAATAGCTCCAGTACTTAGTAGTTATGACCACCCCTCCTGGCATGATTAAAGGGCAGTTCCCTGTGCTTTCTCCTATTAACCTGGTGCACTTGGGCATTCTGAGGCAGTGTAGCAACTGTCTCATGTACACAGACAACCCTCACTTCTTACCTCCCAACATTAAGACTTGTGAGAGATGCACTTATATCACCAAATTGGAAGCTATGCACTCACCAGCCAAGATCAGACTAGTTAGTCAAGAGGAGGTCAACACCTGCACCACACCACATGGAACACATAGCTCTCCAGAACATTCACTATCACAGCTCTCACATAAAAACACAAACCACACACCCAGTTTTGTGGAGGCTCTCGATAGAAATTTACCCAAACAGCAGAGACCTTCAAAACAGAAACACACTAGACCACCACAACACAGGACAAACCACAGGGCACATAGCTCACCTCCACAGTGTGCCCCTCAACCTAAGCCCCTAAGGCTAAACACCTTACCCAATACACTAATCACAGGTGACTCAATAGTGAGGCACACAGATGTCCCACTCACTAGGCTGAATAAGGAGAAGGTAACAGTCAGCTGTCTATAAGGTGCCAGAATCCGACACACAACACACACACTCGGGTCACTCCAAGTATGACTGTCGTTGTCCATGTGGGTGTGAATGAGACATACCTCCCTGGACTATGTGAAAAGAGACATGGTGGAGCTCTCGGATTATGTGGGCCAGGCAGGTATGACACTAGCCCTGAGCAGTATCCTACCATCACCAAGAATGATACTGCAGTACAAACAAAAAATGATTGACTTCAACAATTGTCTATGTTTCTGGTGTCATTTAAGGGGATCCAGTATCTGTCTGTTTGGGATGACATGATTGACAGACCTCGATGCTTTGCCAGAGATGGCCTGCATCTGTCACCCCTGCGTTTCTGGGTACTGGCCAAGGCTCTTGCCACCCCTATAGTGCCTTTTTTAGGTGGTGTTCCAAAGACCAAATTACCACTAACAGCTATAAATCAATGCAATCTGAGGGTCATGCTGCTCAATGCTAGAAGTTTAAATTTCAAAATGCACTCTTTTGAAGCACTCCTCAAAATGGAGAACATTGATATCTGTGCTGTAACGGAGACCTGGTTTAAAGCAGCAGAAAGCACCCCTGCGCTACCAGGCTATAACTCATTCCACACCTTTTGGCTCCAAAATATAGACTAAAACTCCAAAGGCGGTGGTGTCTCCATATTCATAAAAGATATCCACACCTCCAAACTAGTAGCCCAGCATAACGCATCTGAGATACTTCAGGTGCAACTAACACTGGGTAAGACAGCGATCCAGGTCATAGCCTGCTGTAGGTCCTCAACCATGTTCCTAGACTCTCACTCTATGTTCCTAAGCACCCTGGAATCTATCAAGGTCCAACTCAACACACTCTTACTAGGAGACTTCAACTACCCATCCACCAACTGGGAAAACTATTCAAGCACCAATACACTGGCCCACCGCTTCCTGGAATTCATCAGTTTCAATGCCCTGGACCAGCTCATTCTGACCCCCACTAGAGGAAGCAATATCCTTGACCTGGTTATTACCAACATGGGCAACTGTTGCTGTACACCAATAGTCAATCCCTCGCTGGTCAGCTCCAACCATAAACTGATCACCAGGGAAATCCACATCTCACCCACAGCCACCACAAAGGTAACCACCTTGAAAAACTTCTCCAATGTTGACTTTGGACTCCTAAAAACAGAGGTGGCTAACTTCATGGCACCCATGCCAATGGAAAATAGCTGCATGACTGCCAAATCATACACCAGCGCACTGTACGAACATGTACATAAATGCATGGAACTAGCCATACCCAACAGAACCAAGACGCTCTCCTCCAAAAAAGGAAGCCAATCTGGTGGTCCCTTGCCATTAATAAACTCTGCAACAGAAGGAAGAAAGTGTTGCAGAAAAAGGTGAAGTCCCAAGACTGGAAAAACTCCCTTATTAGCCTCAACAAAAAGTTGAGATCCCTCATCAAATCCTCTAAAGCCAGATATGAAGAATACTAAAAACAATCACAAAACTTTTTATACCTACATCAAGAACCTCCACGACAATACCCAGATTTGCTCTGAGATACTGCACAATGGTACCTCCTATACTGAACAAACAGATATTGCCAACACACTCGCTGACAGATTCCATGCCAACTTTACCCTTCCCCCCCAAAGGACCAATCACATTCCCCCTAAAGGACCAATCACAATACCGGAAGAATGCCAGGCACCCAGCATTACTTCAGCACAGGTTAAAGCTGCATTATCCAAGGTCAAGAATGCAGCTTCCATGGGACCTGATAATATCCCTGGCTGTGTTCTACATGAACTACAAGGCGAACTGGCACCACATCTGTATGCCCTGTTCATTCACAGCATCACTTCCGGCTTTGTCCCTACTGAATGGCGCACTGCTACAGTCATCCCTCTCCATAAAGGGGGAGTGACTACAGACCCTGGGAATTATCGCCCCATTAGCCTGATGAGTCTGATATGTAAAGCTAAGGAGTGCATCATCATGGACCTGATTAACATAGATATAGCAAATCTCCAAACTCTAAACCCCACGCAATTTAGTTTTGTGAAAGGGAGATCATGCCTGCTCAACCTGGTTGACTTTTTTGAGTCAGTCACCAGGGCTATGGATGAAGGTAAGGCAGTGCATATAGCCTACCTCGATCTGGCGAAGGCCTTTGATACCATTCCTCACTCGGGAATTATTGATAAACTCACCAAACTAGGAATCAACCCCTATATCACTAGGTGGGTTGCAAATTGATTCACAGATAGAACACACAGTGTGAAAGTAGCGGACTCCAAGTCAGACTGCTGACCAGTCATGAGTTGAGTCTCACAGGGATCGGTCCTGGGTCCTGTCCTGTTTGGCATCTACTTCTCAGTGGTGCAGGCCAACACAGAGGGACTCTGGCTGACCAAGTTCGCAAATGACTGCAAGATGGGAGCTATTATTAACTCCCCAAGTGATGCAGACATCCTACAGAAAGGCCTCATTGAGACTAATGACTGGTGTTGAAACCATGGCCTTAAGCTTAACACCAAAAAATGTGTTTTCATCCCCTTTGGTAAAAACTCAGTTCCCACTAATTACCACATCGATGGGAGCCCACTGAACACTGAAAGCATTATAAGAGATCTGGGGATGCAGGTTGACAGCAACCTCTCCTTCGACCACCACATTGCCACTGTGGTCAGAAAGTCCTTCGATGTGTCACATCTCATTACCAAGGGTTTTGCATCCAGGAAGAAAGAGGTTATCGTCTTTCTCTCTACTCTTCCCTCATTAGACCAGTCATTGAGTATAATGCCCATTTGGCATGTACCTCACTAGACACCTGCAACAGCTGGAGAGGCCACAGAAGTACCTCACGAAGAGGATCCTAGGCCTTAAACATGTCCTACACAGACCGACTCAAAAGACTCCAGCTATTCTATGTCTCATATCGCCTGCTTAGAGGCGACCTCTGCTTGACTTACAAAGCCATGTCTGACCCAGCTTTGTTAGAAATGCTACATCTAAAGAAATCCCAATCCCTCTGCAAAACATGCTCCAGAGACCTCAACCTCATTACCGCAATCAACAGAACATGCTGGAGGGACAATTTCCTCACCCAGAGACTACCCATGCTCTGGAATCGACTTCCCATACATGTCAAGCAGAGCACCTCACTGACCGTCTTCAAGAGAAATCTTGATGAGTAGATGGGTAATAGAAAGTTCACCCTGGGGATCACTCCAGTGCCTCTACTTGATAGATGGACTGGGAACTAACACTTCTATGGGCTAGGCTTGTAAAGGCTCCAGGGCCATTAGCCTAGTACACACCTATGAACCTGTGATCCAGCCCTGATGAAAATTGTCACTCATCTAGTCAGGATAAAATAGATGAGTCTTTGTGGGTTCTGTTCAAGCAGCTTTATTATGTACAAACACATCAGGATTGAGGCTTAATAACTTTAACTTAGATAAACTTATAAACAAACTAGCTATTACTCTCATACATGCTCACTCTCCGGCTGCACTCTCAAAATTGCACTGAAGCTAGCAAGTGTTGGCTATTTATATGTACGTGCTGTCTTTGAAATGCTTCTTAAAGATATAGTGCACACACTCTGTTCTACTTATTCCCTCTTTGAGAAATAAGTCATGCAGTGTTGACGACATTAATTGATATGCAATCAATACAAATAATTCTTTGTCATGCAATTATACAGAACTAAATACATATAAAGAATTATGTCCAGGTTGCTGTGTATTTCACACTAGGTCTGGAAATACGACCAAATCATGTGACATAAAAATTAGAATTAGGTCTAGCAACTGGGACTGTCTCTGATGAATTTTCAACTTTAGGGAGATCAGAAACATCATCAGGAATGGAAGTAGAAGTTAAGACACTTTCTGCAACAAGAACATTGTCTGGATTGCTCTGAGATCTAGAGTCTGTATCACAGGAACAATGTTGCTCTATCAATTCTGATACAGGAAGATGTCTGTGATTTCTCCTGTACTCCACACCCTCAGATTCTACGAAGTAGGATCTCGGCTCTGTACATATACCTGTTACTTGACCAATCTGGTTGAAACGTTTTGCTGTTTGTATCCTCACCTTCTCTACTTCTTTCAATGGATGAAGAAATCTGCTAGATTTATCATAGCTGGACTTCTGGAAAGAATGCTTTCTGAATAGTTGGGCTCTAATTGTCCTGTTATTCTCAGCTTTAGGCCTTAACAAACTGAAACTGATAGGCATGGGTGTTCTGGTATGCCTAGTTAGAAGTCTCTGAGCAGGCGAGCCAAGTATATCGTCATGGGGTATGTTTCTGAGATTAAGTAAATTCAAAAAGACATTGGTATTGTCACGCTTTGACCTCTCAAGCAATTGCTTTGCACTCTGTACTGCACGTTCAGCGAATCCATTTGACTATGGATATTCTGGACTACTAGTAACATATACAAAGTCCCATTGTTTTGCAAAATTCTGGAACAACTGATTAGTGAATTGAATCCTCTAGAATACTCCGAACAAACGAATAACCACCAAAGTTGTTGTAAAATTCCTTCATTACACAAAAAAATGGTTGAGCGCTTTCATTCACTAATAATATGAGTTTCATCTTAACTTTATCTTAACTATATCAAGTAATACCTATAAGAATTTGAGCAGGAAATTAGGTACCTATAAATGTGGAGCATTTAGGCAATGCCAATATGTAATTGTGGGTGACCAAGTGACAATATTAAACAATACATTTCAAAGCAGTGCATATTATAATTGTAATTCTTCAAATTTGATTTATGTAGCTATGTGTCAACAATGTCCCTGCTTTTACATAGGTAAGACTACAAGGCGGTTAAGGGAGCGAATTAGTGGCCATATGAGGGATATCAGAAATGGTAAATCCACTAATCTGTTGTTCAAGCATATGCAAAGGAATAGCGCTCATAGTTTTAAATTTTATGTGTTGGATTCTATGCAAAAGGATCTACAGGGGAAAATAATTGAGGATCATTTAAATGTGAAAGAAACACGTTGGCAAATAAGACCTAGAGCAACATTATACCCAAGGCTGAATGAAAGTTGCTCCATTGCACCTATTTTAAAGTTAAGACATTATGTGCTGTGATATTTTTTGCTAAGGATTTATATGACTTTAACTAGTTAATTGGATTAGTGAGTCACATGATTTTTAATGATATAAAAGGAAGGTGAGGTGTGTTTTTCATTGTTCTGATGAAGTTCATATTGTTAGTGAACAAAAGCGCTCAACCATTTTTTGTGGACTACAGGAATTTTACAACAACTTTGTGGTTTGCCTTTTGGAGGTCATTTTGGTGGTGATTAGTAAATTGAGTACAATTGTCAGAAATAACTTTGTGTGGACTACCATGGACTGAAACATGACGTTTGAACTTGGTGATAACAGCAGTGGACATTAGGTTAGGCAGTAAATCAATCTCAAACCAATTTGAATAAGAGTCTACCAACACTAAGTATGGCTGAATGTTCCACTCGAATATATCAGTGGCTGCTGTTGACCAAGGTAGTTCAGGAACTTGACTTAGCTGAAGTGGTTCTTTTTGCAAATGCAGTCTAGTAATATTGCATACTGAACAAGAAGAAAGTACTTTATCAATGTCTTTTGCTAGTGAAGGCTAAGATACTAGTTCTCTCGCCCTTCTTTTGGTAAATTCGGAACCTGGGTGACCACAATCCAAAATCTGGATATATTTATGTGTAAAGAAGCAGGAATAACAATTTTAGGATGTTTGAAAATAATGCTGTCTTCCATCAACATATCATCTCTGTAAGGAAAATAAGTTTGCACTTCAGGTACTAAATTGCTTTGACAGCCATCCAACATTAATGTAGTGGTTGAGCTTTTGCAAATTTGGATCAGTCTTTTTTTGACCTCTCATCTCATCAAGTCTTGTGGTAGAAAAATTACACACTTCCATGACGTCAAAGTCAAAATTCTGTGCATGAAGCTGTTCTATTGTATTTCTAGGCAATCTGGATAAGGTATTAGCCAGACAAAAAACCTTGTCTTTTGTATAGACCGTTTTGAAGTTGTACTTTTGCAATTTGAGCATCATTCACTGTAATCTCACTGAGGATGAATGCATAGGCTTCTTTAAAATAGTAACTAAAGATTGCTGATCAGTTTCAAGATGAGTAGCTCAACCATAGATATAATCATGAAACTTTGAACATGAAATACTATTGCCAAAAGTTCTTTCTCAATTTGAGCATATTGCATTTCATTTTGGGTAAGAGTTCTTGATGCATAGGCTACTGGTCTGCCTTCTTGAAGAATAACTGCACCGAGACCAAATTTTGAAGCATCACAGGAAAGAGTTACTGGTTTATTGACATCATAGTATCTTAATGTAGGTGGGGTAGCAATTTTCCGCTTAAGGTCTTCAAATGCTTTCTGGTGCTGTTCCAACTAAGACCGTGTAACATTTTTGTGTGTCAGCTTTCTCAAAGGTGCTGTCAACTCACTGAAGTCTAAGAAAATGTTGTAGAGCCTGAACATTATCTGTTGCTGGCATCACAAGAATGGCTGCTTGCTTGAACAGGTCTGGTTGCAAGCCAGTGCTGGTAAATAAATGACCTACATAAGTAACTTCTGGTAGTCTGAATTTGCACTTTAGAGGATTGAACTTTAAGTTCACTTTACATACTCTGTCTAGAACTCTCTTAAGGTTTCTGTCATGCTATGCTTCACCATTGCCTCCAGCCAATAAATCATCTACTATTATGGCACAAGGATAACATGAAAAGATTTGCTCCATTGCACGCTGAAAGACTTCACTTGCTGAATTTATTCCAAACGGCATCCTGAGGAATATATATCTGCCAAATGGGGTACTGAAAGTAGTCAGTAATAAGGATTTGTGATCAAGCATCACTTGCCAAAATTAACTTTTTGCATCTAAGACAGAAAAAGCAGTGGCATTTGGTATTAAGGCTGTAAATTTTTCAACTGTATGCATTGTATTATGTTGTCTCTATAATGCTTTGTTCAAATCTCTTGGGTCAATACATATTCTGATTTCATCTGAGCCTTTTTTGTGGGCTGCTACCATGAACGACAGCTATTCAGTTGGTTCTGTGACTGGACAAATTACACCTTGCTGCACCATTTTATCCAGCTGAGCTTTAACTTTATTCTGCAAAGCTATCAGAACTTTTCTTGCTGGTATGATCACTGGACTGACCTCTGGGCCTAACATCATAGAATACACAACTGGAAGTTTGCATGACTTGTCACTGAAAACATCAGCATACTCTGAGCAAATGGCTTCAGTAAAATTGGAACTAGGATATGTGCTTATATGAACTTCTTTGATAAAGCAAATTCATTATCAAAATGCCTCTGAAAACCAATAATGACTGCACAGGTCTTTGGACTACATAGAATAGTAAGCTGTAACAGTTCCTAGCCAAATAACATGAAAGCACAACTGCGTCTTTGGTTTGAATTTCTTCACCTCCATAAGCAACAAGTTCTGCACAATTAGCCACACTGAGCAACAGCTCTCACCTTAGCAAATGTGTCTGCTGATATAACATTACACTTTGAACCAGTGTCTACTGTGATTTTGGTGGATTTACCATTGAGCTGGACAATACAAAACACTTCATTCTTTGCCAACAAATGCACTGCATCAACCTTTTCACCAATTAATTGCAGCTCTCAATATGATCAATTTGCTTTCTTTTTCGTGTGACCCTTCTTTATAACTGTGTAAGGTTTACTTGATTTACAAAACTTGGTCACATTTTTTACACCGGTGGCATTGCTGACCAAATGCTAAGCATTTCACTCTTTTAGACTCATGATTGGCACCACAATTGCAACAGTTAACAATAAGCTGGATTTGGGTTTTGCTGACTCACCCTTGTACTGCACTGAGCATGTCCTTCTGTTAGAACTTGCTGGAAAAATATGACTCCTCCCAGGAAACCCCATAGTGATTGGAGCTGCCATAGGCTTAGGCCTATTACTGCTAGCCACATGTTGCATTCTGTCTACATTTGCTCTTGAGCCTGCTGAAACCATGCTCTTATCAGTTGCAAGTATAATTGTGTGCCTTTCTGTAACTTCATGAACTTGACAAATCTCATTAGCTTTGCTCAGCATTAAATCACCATCATGAAGCAAAATATTTATCACTGCAGCATTATTAATACCACACACAAGCCTGTCCTTTATAAACTCATCTTTTATGTCACCAAACTGACACATTTTAGCTTTGTTTCTCCAGTCAGTTATATAAGCTGTAAATGTTTCCCCTGGTTTTTGATCTTTTGTGTAAAACAAATGCCTCTCTAATGTAATATTTGTCTGGGGGTTACACATCTCCCTGAATTTGCACTTCAAACACTTGGGGTTTTCTATTGATTCAGCCTGCACAACAATACCTTCTTCCTCATATACTGCTGGTGCATACACAAATGAATGCTCTCTTTCAATGGCCTCTGTCCCAGCTAGGTTTAGCAAAATTAATGCCCTGGTGCATGCATCTTTATCAGAATAAGCTGCTTGTATAAAAATATCATACTCTTGCATAAATATTCTCCACTTCTCTGCAATATTCTGATCAAACACCAATGGTGATGGCTTTCAAAATCCATCTACCATATTAACACATACCAGTGAAGGATTTTGGAAATATACATGAACATACACACATATACATATGCCAGAAATTTATGCCAGTACTTGTAATTATGCCCAATAGCACAACAAGCCTCTGAATAACTGAACTTTGCGAAACAAGTACTCTTGAAATTACTGTACTATAAGAAATCACCTCTTATCAATGTAAGAAACATTTCAAAATGACTGCACTGTGCGAATGAACTGGACAGAAGAAGCTCAGAGTAAGAAACATTTCAAAGTAATTGCACTTTGTGAATAAACAGTACACAGCACACTGAAACTTCCCCCAAAATGGTGGTGCTTTGCTAAGTAACTCTTTACAGTGCAAAAAACAGTCTGTAATGGCAGCACTTTGCGAATAGATACACCCAGCAAAATATATTTTTTTAAATGTCTGTATTTTGACTGCACTTTATGGAATAGTTGCACTAAATAACTCTTCAAAATAAATGCACAGTAATAAGCATACACTGTAAACACTTTTACACAATTTGATATACTTCGAATAACTCTAGTTATGCCCTGAATGCAATGCGAAATAGTAGTTATGCCAAAACATAGTACTTTGCCAAAAACATGCAGTTGCCTTGCTTTATTTATGCTTAATGTGCCCTTTTTTGCCCTTATTATATTTGTTTTGCTCATTTAATCTCTTTTCATGCCCATTATACTTTTCTTGTGCTCGTTTTACTCTAAACATGCCTGGTTTGCTTTAAACATGCTCATTTTGTAATTCCGAGGTAATTCCAAACCCCTTATGTGCTTTTCTGATAATCATTTTATCAAATATCTTAATCTTAAACATTTCTTTTAATTAATAAACCTTTTGTGCTTCTCGCTTGTTTAATAATGTGGTTTGTGCCCTTGTAATGCTCAGTTTTATCTTTTTTATAGAATAAATAATTCATGCAAGCTTTCATTACCTTTGGTTCATTTCTGGCACTTTTTCATGAGCATTTCTCTTAGTTTACTTTCACTGTTATCTCTGCACCTTGTAGCTCTGAAAAGCAGCACCTGGAATCCCAGTTCTGACACCATGTCGCTTGTCTAGTCAGGATAAAAACATCAGGATTGAGGCTTAATAACTTCAGCTTAGATAAACTTATAAACAAACTAGCGGTTACACTCATACATGCTCACTCTCTGGCTGCACTCTCAAAATGGCACTGAAGCTAGCACATGTTGGCTATTTATATGCATGTGCTATCCTTGAAATGCTTCTTAAAGACACATCACACGCAGTCCATTCTACAAAAATGTTACATATTCACAAGTAACAATTATGTGAGGGTTATGCATTTAATGGACCTGATCCTTCTTTGTGACTCTAACAGAACTTGCTGGAGAGACAGAGTCATGTCGCAAAGGCTATCTCATATCTATGGAATAAACTCCCCATCTTCATAAAACAAAGCCCGTCCCTCACTCTCTTCAAAAGAATTTGGATAAATGGATAAGGAACCATAAATACATTCCTGGGATACTGCCCATGTCCCTTATGGACAGAGGCAGTCTGTAAAATGACTTAGGGTTCCAACATCCAAACACCCACTACCCTGATACTACCCCATCCCATATCTGGGGAATTAAGATATAATATTGTCATATCCTGGATATTACTGGCTAGACTTGTAAAGGCTCTTGTGCCATTAGCCTAATAATAACCTATGAACCTATGAGCAGGAACTTTAGGAAACATTTTGGACAGAGCCCAAGGTCTTCTACATGATGTAGCAAACCAAGTACCACTACCTAGTATCTACAAATAGTTTATGACTCTTCCAATGTTGGTGGGCCGTTACCCACACATGTGCAGCTGCTGTAGACCTCTGCAATCCTTTGTGCCAACAGAGCATGTACACCTGGCTTTCCCTGTGGGTCCAGACTGAAATAAGTGTATGGCAATACATCTCTTTACCTGTGAGGTGGATCTATCCCCAGTCAGCATGATCAACTGTGTATGAGGTGAAGAAGTGGCAGTGTGTTTGATGCAGGTCATTCAAATGAATGGGAAAATTGTGCAACTGTGTGTGTGTGTGTGTGTGTGTGTGTGTGTGTGTGTGTGTGTGAGAGATAGCTGTGACTCGACAAATGCAGAAGGAAAATGCAACTCAGCATGCTGTGACCAATCAGAGTAATACATTTTGTGATACAAACTGTCCAGGCCATTGGTGATGTGCTGCAACTGTTGTGTAATGGAGATCTGCAACAGAACATAGTGTGCCTTCTGGCAGATTGTAAACCAGCCACATAGGTCACACACTGTAAAGTGCAGTCCACAGCATGTAGTGAAAATGCAGAGCAGGACTGCACTGGCATGTTGAACAGAAACGGGTTTGCATGGCATAACAGGAAAGCAGTGGCTGCATCCACCCAAATCTCAGCCCATGACTTCCAGTAAGGATAACTCCGCTATGGAAGCACCTAAGCAGTTCTACCCTAGGACACAGAAGTGCTGCAGCTTCACCATCTGAGTGGCACTTTTATCAGACACAGAAGCACCAGCTGCTATGTTGTGGCAGTGATTGGACTAGTGAGGTGTCCCAACCATGAACTACATATTTTGGACTCCTGTACGTGGTCCAGAGTTGTCTGGGGGAGGGTGCCTTGATGAACCTTGTAGAGATGTCCTCCATGTGCCCTGCTACTCCCTCTACTATGTGTGGGCTAAACATGCCATCATTAGTATCAGTGCTTGTTGATCACACATAAGGGTGTGAAGATGCCCTCTGTCTGCCTCAATATGCTGTCAAGAGTGACACACCACTTCCTTAGTCAATGATCTCATTATCCATGTCATGGATATGATGAGGAGATACAAAAGTGTCCCTAGCAGGACTTGCAAAAGAGTGTAATCTGAATATCTATACTCCTAACTTCAATATATACATTGGTAACAAACAAAATACGTGATCCAGTGGAATATGCTCCTAGTAGAATGGCAGCCATTATCCCATGATGTACCCTCACTTGCATCACCTTTGGAGAGAGAAAGGATCATAAGTACTCAGATGAATACTCTGTGCTGGAATATGGTCATATAGCATGGAAACATGATACTATTATGCTATTCTCCCCCTACATTCATCCCCCATGAGGATGCTGCTAATAGAAGCATCTGGCACATAGGCAAGCAGTGGTTTGCCATCTTTTGTTAACAGTGTATCCAGGGTGGACTTGCAGCCAAGGTCCATGGCAGGATGCAGCAGAAACCACCCTGCTTTTGTTCCTGAACCACAGGTCTTTTAACCTGCAGTTGCATTCAGTGACAATCTGCCATGCCCATCCACTGCATTAACATCTACTGTCACCTTGGCTTAGTAAGTCTGCCTTTTCTCATGGTTTTCACCCCATACCATCAGAAAGGAGCCATTGCTCTGGAGGGCATCCAGGAGGACCTGCATTTTTTGGGTGGTAAAGTTAAACAACCTTTTCTTACCTGCTACTGTAATAAAATAGAAGTAATCATGCAGGTGAACTGTATTATGGAGCAGTACAGCAAACATATATGCATGGATAGGATCTATCCTTAACTCATGGTGCAGTATATCAACCCTGAACAAATGGACAAGACTAGTAAACCCAGAAAATATCTATTGTAAAAGAAATACAACCAGTCGACACTTAGAGAATGTATACGTGAGCATGTTTATGGCATTAGTAGACAAGTTGGCAAAAACGCTTTGTTTAAACATGTGTCTTCTGTTGGTACTGATCATATGTTTAAGTTCTCTGTGTTGGAGCATTTTAAGACCTGCATTGGAGGTGGTGATGTGAAGACAAGCAAAGAATACCTTGAAACTAAATGGATTTTGGAGCTTCATAGCACTAGAGGTAGAGGGTTGAATGGACATGTTCCTTTAAGGCCACTATTGAGATCACGTGGTCTTAAGAGGTAAATTTGAAACACTGTAATAAAGCGTTTCCTTGTCTTATTGTTTTAGATCTCAGGAAGTACCTAGTTCAGGCATGGAAGTGCTAATCTTTCTTTTAATGTTTTATTATTTTTATGATTTATTAAAGTGTATAGCTCTGCCATGCCGACTGGTTACATTTCTTTTACAGTACTTTAACTCATGGTGCATGGACCATGGACTAAAGCTAAACTTAGAAATGCAGTGCTGTATTCTTAAAAAAAAAAACAAAAAAACAAAAAAAAAATAACAGGAATACCCTGCACATGCCACATAAATGACATCTCCTTCAAAACAGATACTGTAATTAGGGACCAGGGCATATTTGTGGAGAATGAACTCTCCTTTTATATCCATATATTCATTACTGTTAAGAAATCTTTTTACCTAGCATGGCTGATTATTAAAGACATATTCTTCAAGTCAAAATGTTGTCCCTCTGTACTCCTCTCTCATTAGGCCCATACTTGAATATAATGCCTCCTTTGGTACGTACCTATACAAACATATCACACAGATGGAAAAAAAATAACATTTTCTGATAAAGAAAAGCTCAGGTTTGAGCTCTGGAAAAACAGAGCAATTGAATACCTATTTCTCTACTATGTCTCTTATAGACTTCTGCATTGGGGACCTCTGCCTGGACTATAAAGCAGCAAATGACTCTGTCCCACTTAATCTCTTATATATTCACAAAACTAGTAGCATCACAAATATCTAATCTAGGGACACACACACACACACATACATATATATATATATATATATATATATATATATATATATATATATATATATATATATATATATATATATATATATACATATTCATCACAGCATAAACAGAACATGGTAGCATGATTAATCTCTCTCAGAGAATCCCCTACCTCTGGAATAAGCTTCTTTTCAATCTCACACAAAGCTGATCTCTAATTATGTTCAAAATAATCTTGATGAGTGGCTTGGGATCTGTAAATTCATCCCTGGTCTCACACCCTACTGTCCCTTTTGATTAGGGAAGCAAGTAGTAGGACTAGCAACAGCTAGGCTGCAAATGGTCTACTAAATGAATTACCTATTATTTACATGTGAACCTATTGGCAATACAATGATCCAATGACATTAAACATCCAACGAGGCCACAGAACAACATGTAAATGCTAGTTAAATAGTATTTAGTGTGGATGCAGTAGGCAACCAACCTTCTGTATTCATATTATTTAGGAATCATTATTGGCTTATATTGTGGATGTCCATATATATAGTATACCATGGCTGGACACACAGAGGGACAATAGTATACTTCTCTATCAGGGAACTGTCATACACAAAGGTATCCACCATCTGTACTCCAACAGAGTATCCAGGGGTACATAGCCATGGGGAATGTACCCCACCAGCTACCAGCTGAATACTACCAGGTGTGATTGACAGATGGGCATTCTAATGCAGTCACTACCAGCTGGGCATTAGCATGTGTGCACCCACTGCACTATACTTGTAAAGATGGTGGTAGAACAGGCACAGAAATCTCCTCTGTAGATTGAAATGGAGGTTTGTATGTTCACTGGCTGTGTACTAAGCACCACTGACCTATGGCACTAAAACATTCCTCTGCCAGAAGGACACACATACGCCCACTGTGAACTGAGGGCATGAGCTGGCAGGAAACTGACACAAGACATGGTACACTCCAGAACCAAGGAACAATGTGGACACAAATGGTTGGAGCTGTAGAGGAGACAGGCAGACAAACAGATAGGTTGGGGGCATTCATAGAGCATGAGCACAAGAACCTCACAGTGCCACAAGATCAGTTGTGTACATATCATATCCGTCCTACATGTTGCAGACCATGTTCTGTGCAGTAATGCGCTTAAGTGTTGTTTGCCCTTTACCCTATGGATACAGCTGAAGGAAGAAGCCTTCTAGGCACAGGAGGAATGCCTTATTTGGAGTTAGAGTAAGTTATATTTGTATACCAGTATGCATGTATTATATATAATGTTTCAATACACTTGTGACTTCTATGTACAACTGTCATCACAGGGTAAATACTCTACACTGTACGTATTTTACATAGGATCATAGGAGGTTACTAGACTATTGGCCCTGAGGCCCTTATAAGCCTAGCCAAGAGTTTAGCCCATGTTTAGACAAACCAGCACCTGATGCCCCTGTCCAGCAGAGACATGGATGGAATCCAAGGGTATATTTTTTGTTTCCCATCCAGTTATCCAGGTTGCACCGAAAAAGGGGTAAAGAGGTACTCTGCTTGATGTGGAGAGGGAGTCTATTTCATAGATGGGGGAGTCTCTGGGACACAAATTTGTCCCACCAACAAGTCTTGTTGATGTCACAAACCAGGTTGAGGCCACATGTGTGGGTTATTCGAGTGGAGCTTGACTTGCAGATACGCAGCAGTCCCATCAAGGCGGGGTCCATGATTGCCTTGCATGCCAGACAGAGGTCACCTCTGAGGAGTCTGTATGAAACTGAGTAGAGGGATAGGGCTTTTATCCTACCTGTGTATGGTAGATGCTTGAGACCCTGAATTCTCCTGGTGAGGAACCTCTGTGGTCTCTCCAGCTGCTACACGTGCTTTGCGAGGTACATGCCGAAAGGGGCTTTGTACTCAATAATGGGCCTTATAAGGGAAGAATACAGGGATGTTATGACCTCCTTGTCCCTAGATGAGATACCCTTACTTATGAGGTGGGCCATGTAAAAGGCTTTCCATACAACAGAAGCAACATGGTGGTCAAAAGTCAGGTTGCTATCAACCTGGGTGCCCAAATCCCTCACGACTGATTGAGTGCTTAGGACATTGTTATTAATGTGATAATTTGTGGGGATGTCACTCTCCCCGAAGGAGATGATGATGCATTTTTTGGTATTCAGCTTGAGGCCATGTTTCCTGGCACCAGTTATTTGTCTGAGTGAGACCCTCTTGGAGGATATCCACATCACTAGGGGAATTGATGACAGCACCCAGCTTGCAGTCATCTGCAAACTTGGTCAGCTATAGCTCACTGGTTTTGGCCAGCACCCCAGAAAAGTATATCCCAAATAACAGAGGCTCCAAGACCGAACTCTGGGGTGCGCCGCTTGTTATGGGTCTACTGCTTCGGGTGGCTTTCCCTATATTGACTACGTGCATTCTATCAGTGAGCCAGTTTGCTACCCATCTGGTAACATATGGATCGTTGACTAGTTGAGAGAGTTTATCTATTATGCCCGAGTGGGGAATAGTGTCAAAGGCTTTGGCCAGGTCAAGGTAGGTAGTATGCACCATCTTCCCCTCATCCATGACTTTGATGACTGTCTCAAAAAAGTTGACCAACCTTAGCAGACATGACCTCCCCTTGATGAAGCCAAACTGTGTGGGATCAAGTGTTTGGAGGTTGCCAATGTCCTTGTTAATGATGTCTATTATAATCCGTTCCATGGCCTTGCAGATCAAACTAGTTAGACTGATGGGTCTATAATTTTCTGGATCAGTGGACGCTCCACCTTTGTGCAAAGGGATGACAGTAGCTGTCCTCCACTGAGCTTGGACAAAGCCAGTACTCAGGCTTTGGTTGAATAGGGTGCCTAATGGTGCTGCAGGTTCCTGCCTGAGTTCATGTACGATGCAGCCTGGGATGTTATCGGGTCCCATGGAGGCTGTATTTTCTTGCCTTTGAGAGAGCAATGATGACCTGTTCCCTACATATAAGGGGAAGGGGGCAGGTACTGGGGATGTTCTGATTTACTGATGAGGAGGACAGAGGGGTAAAGTTTTGACTGAATCTGTCAGCTAGAAAGTTTTCTATATCTACGGCATTTGTATATGTGGTGTCCTTGACCATCAGTTCTGAACAGATCTGGGTGCTTCCTTTGAGTTTGCGGACATATGTGAAGAACGCTTTATGGTTGTCTCTAGTAGATGTGGCCAATTTGGACTCGAAGTTTGCTTTGGAGGATTTCACTAGTGCTCTTATTTGCTTGCTCAGGCTAAGGAGACATTGCTTCCAATTGGGCACCTGCTCCTTCTTGGTCTTGGACAGCAATTTTTTTCTTTTGTTATAGAGTTTATTTATTGCACATGTCCACCAGACAGGTTTACTCTTCCATGTTCATAGGTTCATACTAGGCTATCTGCCCTAGGGCATTTATAAGCCTAGCCAGAGTGTGTTTGGCTTTCACCACCCATTTTAAATGAATTTTGCTATGCCCTTTTTCGAGGTTAGTATACTGTGCCTCTGTCTAACAGTGACACAGAAGTGATACCCAGGGTAAACCTACTATCTCCCATCCACTCATCAAGATTCCTCTTGAAGAGAGTCAATGAGGGACTCTGCCTAACCTGGACTGGGATTTTATTCCAGAGTGAAGGGAGCCTCTTGGTTATGAATCTGTCCCTCCAGCATGTCCTATTTATTTCAGTACTGAGGTTCAAGTCTCTCGAGCATGTAGCTCGATGGGATTTGGATTTTCTGAGGTGCAGCATGTCCATTAATTCCGGGTTGGACATGGCTTTATACGTCAAGCACAGATCGCCTCTGAGCAGGCGGTATGCCACTGAGTAGAGCTGGAGTTTCTTTAACCGGGCAGCATATGGCATCTGATTGAGCCCTTTGATCCTCTTGGTGAGGTACTTTTGGGGTCTTTCCAGTTGCTGCAGGTGTCTGGTAAGGTACATCCCACAAGGGGCATTGTACTCAATTATGGGCCTGATGAGGGATGAGTAAAGAGGCACGATGACCTCCCCTGATCTAGATGTGAAGCCCTTCATGATTAGGTGGGCTATATAAAATGTTTTTCTAACCACTTTGGCCACGTGGTTGTCAAATGAGAGATTGCTATCAACTTGGGTCCCCAGGTCCCTAATTACTTCTTCCATACTTAATGGATTACCACCTATGTGGTAATTTGTGGGCACTTTGTTTTTGCCAAAGGGGATGACTATACACTTTTTGGCGTTTAGCTTGAGGCCATGGCTCTGGCACCAGTTGTCTGTTTCTATGAGGCCCTTTTGTAGGATGCTTGTGTTGGCTGGAGAGTCGATTATGGCGCCCAGTTTGCAGTCATCTGTGAACATGGTCAGCCACAGTCCTTCCGTGTTAGCCTGTACCTCCGAGAAATATATACTGAACAAAAGAGGTCCCAGGACTGAGTCTTGTGGGATACCACTTGTAACTGGTTTGGAGTCTGACATGGCTCCAGCAATTCTAACCATGTGGGTTCTGTCCTTGAGCCAGTTTGCAGCCCATCTAGTGACACAGGGGTTTATATTTAAGCTGGTGAGCTTATCTATAATGCCCGAGTGGGTTATTATATGGAAGGCTTTTGCAAGGTCCAGGTAGGCTGTGTGGACCACCTTCCCCTCGTCAATGGCCTTGGTGACTGTTTCAAAGAAATCAACCAGGTTTAAGAGGCAGGATCTGCCCTTAACAAAGCCAAACTGGGTAGGATCCAGTGTCTGTAGGTCCCCAATATCTTTATTTATGAGGTCCATGATGATCCTTTCCATAGCTTTGCAGACCAAGCTAGTCAGGCTTACGGGGCGATAGTTTCCAGGACCCGTTGAGGCACCACCTTTGTGGAGAGGGACCACTGTTGCTGTATGCCACTCTTTGGGTACATATCCTGTAGTAATGCTGTGATTGAACAGTAGTTTTATGTTTGGGTTTAGTTCTTCTTGGAGTTCATGTAGGATGCAGCACGGGACACCGTCTGGTCCCATTGATGCTGTGTTTTTTGCTTTGGAGAGGGCAGCTCTTACCTGAGCATCTGAGATGTCAGGGGGGCAGCACTCTGCTGGGATAGATATTTGCCCTTTTGGTGGGGAAGGGGGGCAGAAGTTTGCGCTGAACCTGTCAGCTAGGATGTTGGCAATGTCTGTGGGTTTGGTGTAGTCTTTTGTCATTTTGGACTACTTCTGAGCATATCAGGGAATTCCCACCCAGGTTCCTAACATAACTAAAGAAAGCCTTGTGATTATCCTTAGTGTCCTGTGCAATTTTTCTCTCGAAGCTGGCCTTAGACGATTTTATGAGTGCCCGTAGTTTTTTGCTAATACTGATCAGAGATGCCTTCCCTTTTTGGGATTTTGATCTATCATGTAGTAGCTTCCTCCTTCTATTGTATAGTTTGTTTATGGCTGGGGTCCACCAGACAGGACGCCTAACTTTGGAGGATTGGGTCTTGGTTTTATTTGGGATTGCATGATCCATGCATTCCTGAAGGTGTTCATAGAATGCATTTATAAAGGATTCTGCGGTCTGGGCTGTATTTTCCACAGGCCCGGGGGCTTTGAAGGATTCCACCTCGGTTTGAGGAGTGTGAAATTTGCTTTAGAGAAGTTTTTCACTGTGGTTTTCTGGGCAGGGTCTGGGGTCGGGATGTGAATATCTAGTGAGATTAGTTTATGGTCTGATCTTACCAGTGAGGGATACACTTCTGGTCTGGAGCATAGAGTCCCCATGTTGGTGATGATCAGGTCCAGTATGTTTTCCCCTCTTGTGGGAGTGGCAAAAAGTTGTTCCATAGCATTTGAGTTTATAAATTCTAGGAACCTTCGGGCTAGGGTGTTGGAGCTAGAGTAATGCTCCCAGTCTATGTTAGGGTAGTTGAAGTCACCCAATATAATGGTGTTTGGAGAGACCTTCATATTTTCAATTGCTCTCAGGAAGGCCGAGTGGGGTTCCTGGGTTTGGGGGGAGGTCTGTAGCAGGCTATAAACTGGAAGGCAGTTTTACCCACTGTTAGTTGCACACAGATAGTCTCTGATGCTTCGTGCTGTGCCACCAACCTGGAGGTGTGGGTATCTTTGACGAATATTGATACTCCCCCTCCTTTTGTGGTTTGGTCCAAGTTTTGGGGCCGAAAAACATGGTATGAGGTATAACCTGGTAGTGCTGGGGTGCTCTCGGGAGCCTTGAACCAGGTTTCTGTTACTGCACAGATATCGATGTTCTCCATGCTAAGGAGAGTTTCGAGTGTGTGCATCTTGAGGTTTAGACTTCTGGTGTTGAGTAGCATTACTCTTAGTTTCTTATCCCTTGTGATACCTATGGAGGTGGGTTTGTCTTTTGAGCCTTGCCTAAAAAAGGCACTATGGGGGTGGCAAGAGCCTTTGCCAATATCCAAAAGCCCAGGAGTGACAGGTGCAAGCCATCCCTAGCGAAGCATCGTAGCTTGTCGAGCATGTCATCCCAGGCAGACAGGCATTGGATCCCCTTTGAATGACACCAATACTAAAGCCAATTGTTGAAATTGATCATCTTGTCTTCATATTGTGTCTTCATATTGTGCTACTCAAGGTCAGGGTCATACCGGCCTGGGCTACATGCTCAGAGAGCTCCTCTATGTCTCTTTTCATGTAGTCCAGGGAGGTACATCTCAGGTCATTCACACCAGCATGGACAATGACTGAGTCATATTTGTACTTGCCTTGGAGTGACCTGAGTGCTTGTGTTATGTGGCGGATCCTAGCGCCTGACAGGCAGCTCACCATGACCTTCTCCTTGTTCAGCCTGGTGAGCGGGACGTCAGTGTGCCTAACGATAGAGTCACCTATTATAAGTTTATCAGATGTGTTGTTTAGCCTTAAGGGCTGTGACTGTTCAGCACACTGGCTTTGTGAGCTATGTGTTGCACGTGTTTTGTTTTGGGGTAGCGGTTGCTTGGGTGTCTGCTTTGGAGGTCTCTGCTGCTTAGGCAGATTTTTATTTAAAGCCTCTGAGTACGTTTTTGTGTGTTTATGTGTTTGGTTTGCTGTCGTGGTAGGTCTATGTGAGACTGGAATTGTAGTGAGTGTGGTTTCCTTCTCCTCCTGACTGGTTACGCCAGTACTGAGTTGAGAGAGCTTAGCCTCCAGTTTGGCTATATGGTTGCATCTCTCACATGTGCTGGAATTTGTTGGGAGGAGGAGAGGGTTGTCTGTGTACATGAGGCAGTTGTAACATTGCCTCAAGATTCCCAGATTCACCAGCTGGACCAGAGAGGAGATTGACAACTGACCTTTGGACATGCTAGAATAGTATTGGGAATTCCTTTATAATTGAAAAAAGGGCCAATGGGGAACAAAGTACTCAAGGGGAGTTTGTGAGGGTGTAGTGCTTTTAATTTTTAGTGCTGACTTATATAATTGCTTTAGTGAGCAAGTGCCAGGCTTTAGAGTGGGAATAGGGTGTTTATTATGAGAACTAGATCAGTTCTAAGGGAAAAAGTGAAGAGCAGACTTTGTGGAGCCGAGAATGGTTTAAACCCAATTAAGTGGCGCTGCCCGATGCTGCGCTATGCGCAAAATCGAGCAAAGCCGCGCTAAAGCGGGTTTTATACAGGGGGACTTGAAAGAGCTAGAAATTGGCCCAAAAAGGCCAATAGACTACCAGATTCTTGTGCTGGGAACACTCCTCCAGGGATAGATAGGCTGCTTCAAGCTCTCCACTGCCACTGGTGAACAAAGAAGCCTCCCTTTATCCAAGAAAGGAAATGGGCAACACAGGAACTTTCTAAAGGTCCAGAATACAGCAAAGCCTGTATTTGGACTACTCTAGGTCAGGAAAGACGGGAAACAAGGAATTTTTTTTTTTCTTTTTTGCAACAAACAGCAGGAAAATGCAATAAATATGTAACACAGGCTAGCGCACTTGAGTGTGTAGCCTCAACAGGTAAATGCAAAAAAACAGGACAAACTTTAAAAGTGCAGGTGCAAAAACAACTTTAAACAGTTTAAAACAGTTCAAGAAGCAGAAATACTTGCAGTTTAGCTAGATTGGACAGTCGCCCAGGTAGTAAAAGGAAAACAAACACTTTTATCAGGTTAGCAGTCACTCTTTTAGCCTCTCTGCTGCTAGCACCACTCTGCTGGACCACAAGGAGCTTGGCTGAGTAGTAACAAGCGCAAAAACTGTGCCAAAGTGGGTTTTATACAGGGGGACTTGAAAGAGCTAAAAATTGGCCCAAAACGGCCAATAGACTACCAGATTCTTGTGCTGGGAACACTCCTCCAGGGATAGATAGGCTGCTCCAAGCTCCCCACTACCACTGGTGAACAAAGAAGCCTCCCTTTATCCAAGAAAGGAAATGGGCAACACAGGAACTTTCCAAAAGTTCAGAATATAGCAAAGCCTGTATTTGGACTACTCTAGGTCAGGAAAGATGGGAAACAAGGATATTTTTTTTCTTTTTTGCAACAAACAGCAGGAAAGTACAATAAATATGAAACACAGGCTAGCGCACTTGAGTGTGTAGCCTCAACAGGTAAATGCAACAAATAGGGCAAACTTTAAAAGTGCATGTGCAAAAACAACTTTAAACAGTTTAAAACAGTTCAAGAAGCAGAAATACTTGCAGTTTAGCTAGATCAGACAGTTGCCCAGGTAGTAGCAGGAAAACAAACACTTTTATCAGGTTAGCAGTCTTTCTTTTAGCCTCTCTGCTGCTAGCACCACTCTGCAGGACCACAAGGAGCTTGGCTGAGTAGTAACAAGCGCACAAACTGCGCCAAAGCGGGTTTTATACAGGGGGACTTCAAAGAGCTAGAAATTGGCTCAAAACGGCCAATAGACTACCAGATTCTTGTGCTGGAAACACTCCTCCAGGGATAGATAGGCTGCTCTAAGCTCCCCACTGCCACTGGTGAACAAAGAAGCCTCCCTTTATCAAAGAAAGGAAATGGGCAACACATACAGCAAAGCCTGTATTTGGACTACTCTAGGTCAGGAAAGATGGGAAACAAGGATAATTTTTTTTTTCTTTTTTTGCAACAAACAACAGAAAAATGCAGTAAATATGTAACACAGGCTAGCACACTTGAGTGTGTAGCCTCAACAGGTAAATGCAACAAACAGGACAAACTTTAAATTACAAGTGCAAAAGCACGCTAAAGCTGGCTTTAAAGCAGGGGGTTAGAAAGAGATAGGAAATGGCCCAAAACGGCCAATAAGCTACAGGTCACTGGGATGGAACCACTCCTCAAGGGACAGATAGGCTGCTCAGAGCTCCCCACTCTCACTGGTGAACAAAGAAGCTTCCTCCTATCCAAATAAGGATATGGGCAACACAGGAACTATGACACAGCCCAGAGATCAGCAATACCTGAAGACTGGACTATTCTAGTTCAGTAAAGGCGGGAAACAAGGATTTTTTTTTTTTTTTTTTATTAAAAAGTAGCAGAAATTACGTACAGAAACACAGTGAATGTTTTAATTCGGCTAGCGCACTTGAGTGTGTAGCCTACCAGTTAAACTAAGCAAAAGTAAACTTTAAAAGTACAAAAAAACTCAGAAATACAGGCAGGAATGCAATAAAACAATTTTGCAGAGCTTATTTAGTTAAAGAAACAGAGAGTTCTATATATACAGAAAAGCAGATAAAACACACAAACACTTCAGATGCAGTGCAACCTAGAGCACTTGAGTTGTGGCAATATTAAGGCAATTACAGTTATAATAAATGATCTGAAATATACTCTATATTTCCAAAATGTTTGAGAAGCACAGTCAGAGAACACAAGGAGGTTCAGGCAAAAAAAAAAAAAAAGTTTTTTTTTTTTGAAAGGGAAAAAGGAGAAACAGAAGGCCTTATCAAATGTTCTCTCTGTACTAGGTAGAATGAGCTAATGACACTAGACTGGGAGGAGTGTCACAGATCAGATTTACAGCAGGGGCGGGCAACTGCAAAGCCATCAAGCAGACAAATCAGTTACTTGTGCAGATTAGTTAATAGCAATAAAATACACTCGAAGACTAAAAAGCAGACAATAAAAGTGCTATATATTAATTGTTAAAAACAATAATCTGTATAAATAATCGAAAAAAAACAGGATACTTATATATCTCCGCTAACAGCTGCGGTCAACAACTCTTATCCACTCTGCTCAGTGTGTATAGACAGAAACCCTATCAAAGTTAGGGCTTAAATACCAGAAGAACAACTTTTTTTTTACAAGAACACAAAAGAACCAGCCCCCACTCAGCAGACTATTAACACAATCTAGCCAAGTTAAAGAAAGGCTTCAGCTGGAAACAATAGCCTACAGCCAGTAGCACTAGAGAAAGCCACAAACAGATAAAGATTTATAAAGATACAGAATGCTTTTAACTGCAGACAAATCAGTTACTTGTGCAGATTAGTTAATAGCAATAAAATACACTTGAAGACTAAAAAGCAGACAATAAAAGTGCTATATATTAATTGTTAAAAACAATAATCTGTATAAATAATTGAAAAAAAACAGGATACTTATATATCTCAGCTAACAGCTGCGGTCAACAACTCTTATCCACTCTGCTCAGTGTGTATAGACAGAAACCCTATCAAAGTTAGGGCTTAAATACCAGAAGAACAACTTTTTTTTACAAGAACACAAAAGAACCAGCCCCCACTCAGCAAACTGTTAACACAATCTAGCTAAGTTAAAGAGAGGTTTCAGCTAGAAACAATAGCCTACAGCCAGTAGCACTAGAGAAAGCCACAAACGGATAAAGATTTGTAAAGATACAGAATGCTTTTAACTGCAGACAAATCAGTTACTTGTGCAGATTAGTTAATAGCAATAAAATACACTTGAAGACTAAAAAGCAGACAATAAAAGTGCTATATATTAATTGTTAAAAACAATAATCTGTATAAATAATCAAAAAAAAAAACAGGATACTTATATATCTCAGCTAACAGCTGCGGTCAACAACTCTTATCCACTCTGCTCAGTGTGTATAGACAGAAACCTGATCAAAGTTAGGGCTTAAATACCAGAAGAACAACTTTTTTTTTTACAAGAACACAAAAGAACCAACCCCCACACAGCAGACTTTTAACACAATCTAGCCAAGTTAAAGAGAGGCTTCAGCTAGAAACAATAGCATTCAGCCAGTAGCACTAGAGAAAGCCACAAATAGATAAAGATTTGTAAAGATACAGAATGCTTTTAACTGCAGACGAATCAGTTACTTGTGCAGATTAGTTAATAGCAATAAAATACACTCGAAGACTAAAAAGCAGACAATAAAAGTGCTATATATTAATTGTTAAAAAATAATCTGTATAAATAATCGAAAAAAACAGGATACTTGTATATCTCAGCTAACAGCTGTGGTCAACAACTCTTATCCACTCTGCTAAGTGTGTATAGACAAAAACTCTATCAAAGTTAGGGCTTAAATACTAGAAGAACAACTTTTTTTTTTACAAGAACACAAAAGAACCAGCCCCCACTCAGCAGACTAGGAGGATGATTTAGTCCTGTCAAGTATTCCTGATTCCATGCATCTATATAAATACTAATATAGTGCTTTGGTGTAGTTTTGGATATTGGTGTCACTTCCTACAGAGGGGGAGGGGGCTGTGAAACTGTTTATACCATCCCTCAGGAGGCTGTAATCAGCTTTGGAGAAGTTTTTATGTCTGATCCTAGCTAGAGGGGGATTGGGGGAGATGGTGACTTCAAAAGTGACCGCTTTGTGTTCAGATCTTACCAGGGAGGACGATACTATAGGGATGCTGCAGTGGTTACTCATGTTGGTTAATATCAAGTCCAAGATATTATCACCCCTTGTGGGGGTATCGACTAGCTGTTCCAAGGCATTTGCATTTACAAAATCAAGGAATCTCTGGGCATTTGTGTTCTGGCATGAGTAGTTCTTCCAATCTGTGTTTGGGAAGTCACCCAGGATCAGGGTAAATGGTTGAATCTTAATAGATTTGAACACCTCACACATTGTGTGATGCAATAGTCCTATGTAAGCTGGTATTGGCCACTTTGAATAAGCATGGAGCATTTCTAATACCATGTTGTATAATTTCCCATGTTTGCCTTGAGTGGTGCTTGCCTTCATGCAGTGCCCCCTTTTGCTGTTAAATAGCAAGGCCATTCAGACAGGATAGCTGGTGTGCTTTGCAAGGCATAAGCCAGTGCTTTACATATGTACATAGTATGGCATGCCTATTGATACGTAGCTTTATTATGTGGCTAGGCTGCTTGTCAGTATGCATAACCTTCTATATTAGTATTCTAGGCAGAGGCCCAGTGACACTGGGGTGTGCATAATTGTTATTTTTTTCTGTGTTGCAGACCTGGCTGTGTGGTATAAGGCATCCCCTGCACTTGCAGATTGAAAAAAGATCAAAATGCCATGCTAGATCTGATGACATAGATGGATAAAGCCCTGACTGTGACCCAGATAACCTGAATTTGATTACTGGCTTGGGCATCTGTTCAAGAGAACATGGAGGGAGGGGAACAATGATCTGCATCAGCAAATAGATTATGCTGGACAGATCAACAAAGCAGTTGTACATTGAGAATGCAGCACTACAAGCAGACTCTAAACAAGAACTTCAGCAAATGATAGAGGGCATGAATGCAACAGTGAAGGCAGATGGGATGAAGCGATGTGCAGATAAAATAGTGGTCATGGCAGCAAATTTGGGGAATCAGAAGAAGCTGAAACTGAGATAGAAGGAAAGACAGTGAAATGGGTTAACAGCATCAAAAAGGATATGGGAGGTGTAGTTAAGGAGAGTGAAAGTTCAAATTTCAGAAATAATATGCAACAGAAGAATGCCAAAGAAGATGAAAAGTAAGGTGTAAAAAAAATTGTGTGACAAATGTTTTTGTATGGCACAGAAACCTTGTTTGTGAAGGCAGGGCAGCTGAAAAGGCTTGAGGTAATGGAGATGAAGTGCCTGGGGTGAGTAGTAGGATGAATACACTGGGTCAGTTACAGAAACAAAGGACATCAGTGCATAAGGAAAACAAATTATGATGGTTTAGTCACATGTAGGAAGGCAGAAGGTGATTTGATAATCCAGATTTGGGAGGGACAGGAGGAAGACAAGAGGACACAAGAACATTCAGCCAAGAGATGGATGGATTGCAATGCCAACAATGACCTGTCTGTTGATCATCTCATATCCACTGTTGTAATGAAGTCTTGTTTGATAACACAGCTGTATTTCCCATGCAGTTCCATGGTAAGTGGAAGCAGGGGGACTACAGTGTATGTAAATGCATATAATAACAGCAAGATTCATAAGAACCTCACCATAACAAGCTAGTTTCTTATGTATGAACCATACTGAAATAGTGTTCATTTTCTCTCACTTCTGAATCATAATGAGCGTGTTTCATTTTTCTGCTTTGTTATTGCAAGATTCATAAGTAACAGCCTCATTATAACAATCTGGAACAGTTGTCATTTTCCCACAGAAATGACAGCAAAATTGAATGACAAGAAAACCCTAGCTTGTATTATTTAATGAGCATGTTAATTGTCATTTGAGCTAGGGGTGGTACATATGTTATACAGACTTTATCAAGTAACACTGTAGAAAGTATACATATCCTTGACTTGGTGGCAATTATCCTAGAATTGCTAAATTGCAAACTGTGTAAGCCCAGGAACTCATTTAAAAGAACCTATCTGGCTATCCAAGCTATGTTGGAAAAATGACAAGGAAGCACATTGTTTGACATGCAGGGGAAGTCTGTTTCAAAAGAAGGGGAGATACAGGGTGATGAATGTATCTCTCCACCTAGTTTTATTTATTCATTGACAAAGGCTTAGATCTCTGGTTCTAGAATTGGCAGCACAAACTGATTTATTGAGGAAAATGAGGTTGAGAAGAACTGAATCTCTAAGGGCATTAAGGGCATGGTCACCTAGGCTCGGGTCTCCCCTCTGGAGCCTGTAGGACACTGAGTACAGGAATTTGTTTTGTTAAAAATTCTTTCACTTTTTTCAAGTTTCCTTTTTAATGTGCCTGGCCAGATAGCACACCAAAAGGTGTAATATATTTTATAATAAGTTTAATTAGGGTAGAGTATAAGGGAACAGTAACTTCCTAGATTTTAGAAGATTGTCTTTCGGAATTAATTGTGAAATGTAGAAGGATCCCCTAACTACAATCATCACATGATGGTCAAAGGAGAGACAGTTATAAACCTAAGTTCTCAGACTGACTTATTCTTATGTTAATGTTACATTTCTTGGTGTTTAATTTGATCATTTTTTCTTATAGGTGGGAATTGACTTTAGCTAGTTTTTTTTTGAGGGGCTTTGGCAATCATACCTCACTTGCAATAATTAGCAAGCTTTGTTAAACAGAAATCATTATTGGTTTGGAGGTCTGAAAACTAGTTGCCAAACATGGGGGCCTAGTACAGATTCTTGGGGGACACCACTGATTACCTTCTCTTTGTCTTATGGTGTGTCACCCACTCAGATGATGTGCATTATACCTCTAAACCTCTTAGAGAAAGAAATCTGGATAAAGCCATAAACAAGGGGGGGGGGGGGGGACAAAGATCCAAAAAGATTGACGATTTTTAAATATTGCTCTTACAAGCGTAGAAAGTTGATCGAATAACAGCTTTTGCATTAGCATGGATTTCCTGAAGGGTATGAAGTCTGAAACTCATAAATATGTCAGTTTTCCTGACTTCAGTCCTCAATGATTTGCCAAAGACTGGCCAGAAAAATAAAATTTTATGAGAACAAACCAAAAATATGAAACAAAAGTCTGGACAGTTCAGAGTTATGGTGTGCATTCTATCCTTATGCCAGCTGGCTATTCATCTTACCATGTAGGGATTTTTGTGTAAGGCTATCAACTTATAAGCAATTCCTTCATGTGGTACGGAATCAAATGCCTTGGCCAGATTGAGGTAGGCAGCATGGACAATGCAACCACTGTCAACCTCCTGAGTGACCTCAAAGAAGCTGGCAAGATTGTAGGCAGGACCTGCCCTTTACAAAGCTGAATTGCAGTTGAACAAGCTTAGTCAGATTACTGATATTATAATTTATGAAGTCACCAATGACGAGCTCCATGGGTTTACAGATAAAACTAGTAAGACTGATGTATCTGTAGTTCCCAGGGTCTGTGAGGGGTCGAGCTTATGGAGGCGTATAACTAGAGCACTACACTAAGATTCAGGAATATAACCTGTAACAAAGTTTAGGTTACATAGTTTGAGGAAGAGGTCAGCAAGTACATGTTTAACACTGTTTGTTAGGCAACCTGATTTGTTGTCTAGGCCCATGGAGGAAGTGTTGTTGGTCTTTGAGAGTAGTTTAAGAATGTGTTCTTAATGATAATGATGGGGAGGGGGTACTTGGGATGCTACAAACTTGTTTGCCAGTATGTTTGCAATGTCTTTGGGGTTTGAATGTAAGACTCCAATGTGAAAAAGTTTGGAGCAGTATTGAGAGTTTTGTTTCTAGCTTTCTGGCATAACTGAATAAGAACTTGTAGTTATCACCTGCTTCAGATGCTAGTCTTAATTCATATGATGCTTTGCTGATCTTTATAATTGCCTTCATTCTCAGTAAGATTGGACTGCCAGGTCAATACATTTATCTAAATGGGCATAAAAATCATTAATGCATTTGGCTGCATTACCAGAGTCAGCCATGGAGTTGACAAGGGTAAACTGAGCGATATCATGATACAGTTGTATGAGCTTTGCATTTCTGGCATCTCTAATGAAGGTGACACTGGTTATCAAGGGTGTTGAAGTTCTGAGGGCAAAGGTAACCAGATTATAACCAGAGTTTACTAATGAAGGTATGACCAAGGGAAAGGAGCAAACAGGAGTCACATTTGTGAGTACCAGTTCCAGAATGTTTATGTCTCTAGTGGGTTTGAGGACCATCTCATTCAGGGCATTTTTGTTTATCCAATCTCAGAAAACCTTAGCAATCCAAATGTTGGAACGATAGTCGAAGCCACCAGGGATTAAAGAGCCCTTGCATATAAGGATATGATTTAAGAATACCAGGAATTTATCATGATCATCTGGAGCTATAGGATACGATTGATAGGCTATGATTTGCTCTTTTGATTTCCCTAAGATGAATTAAGCTCACTGGGGGATCTCTGGGTAACCACTTTGAAAGGATGTTATCCTGATCAATATAGAATCTGTGCTGCAGATGTCAGTAAGTCTGAAGGCATGACAGGCAAAAAACCCAGGTACAGAAGTGGTGTTCTCTAAGGATTTGAACCATATCTCAGTAACAACACATACATGGGCATGTTCCAGATGCAGAAGTACCTCAGGGTCTAGGATCAAATAGTTTTTTCCAGGCTGGGTTCTTCTTGTTTCATCATAGACCAGACCTTTCAAGTGTCCAGATTTTCACTCTGTTCCACATAAAATGTGTGATTTTCTGGTAATTCATTGAGGACTGAAGTCACTAAATAATGACATACACAAGTTTCAGACTTCATATTGTTTTCAGAAAATGAATACTAATGCAAAATCTGTTATGTTAGCAACTTTCTAAGTTTCTAAGAGCAATATTTAAACTCTATCCCTGATTTTTTTATATTTGTTCCCATGTCATTGTTGGCTTTGTCCAGATTTCTTGCACTTAGAGGTTGAGAGGTATGTCATAGGCTGCAAAAGTGGTGGTTTAGTTTCTGTAAATTTTTCTTCACTCAAAAGCTTCTTAAAGTACTCTCTCTATCTGTGCTTTTTTTTTTGGCCCCCACCCATTTCATCCTACAACACTCCTACCCCAGTGTTCCATGTCCATCACTGGGTTTGCCAGTCTTTCTCGTCACCTCTGGACTTAATCTGATATAGACTGGGGCCAGCGTGGATCTTAAGAGTTCTGAGGCACGTCTAATGTCAAACATCTGCTAGGGAATTTTTTTTTCTATTATGAACTGCCCAGTTACTTTTATCCACACCCTTCCCTGCACTTGTTGACACAGCATCTCAGGGCTACTCCCCACTTTGGACCATGCCTCCACTCAGGGAGCATCATTGATGAGCTCCCTCTCCCCTAGGATGGGTACTCTCATCCCTACCTGCAAGTGCCTCAGTCAGCCAAGCCTGGGTCACCTGGCTGTAGTTAGGACTTTATCCCTCTACTCTATGGTGCTGGCTTTTCTTCCATCTGTTCTTGGTGTCCTTTTGTACAGTGGGATTGAAATTCAAAGCTCCACCTGAGAAAGTTACAGTTTTGTCCACAGACCCTGAGTAACAACTTTAAGGGACTGTGATCTGTAACCACTGTGTATTTTTCCATTGTATATTTAAAGCTGAAGATTTTGGGAGAGCTCAAACTATTCCCAAACATTCCTTCTCCACTGCTCCATATGGTTCCTCTCTACACTAAAGAGTATAAGTGAGATACACCACTGAATACTCCTCATCCTTTGAACAGACCTGACTCTGTTCAGCCCCCAGACTACAGTTTGAAGCATCTACTTCACAATTAATTATTGGCTTGCTAGTATGCAGGGGCCACTGAAGGTCTCCTTGAGCCTTTGGGAATCCTGGTGACAAGTTGGTATACAAGTAATCTTGTCTGGTCTGTTCTGTCAGGAAAAGTCTGCAAGAAGAGTGGCTATTGCACTATAATGAGGCATATCCTTTCTATAATATCCCACTGTCCCAGAAATGCCCTTAACTGCCCATTGGTAACAGGGGTAGGTCATGTCTGAATAATCTACACCTTGTGAGGCTATGATTGGATTTTGCCACCACCCACCTGATGACCAAGTTAAGACACTTCTGCTATTTCCACCTTGCATTTCTTTTCCATGATATAGCTACCCTGTTTTAGTCTGCACAGCACATCTCTAACATGCCGAACATATTCTTGCCAATATTGACTGTTGAATACAATATTATCTATATAAACACAAGCATAATCTCTAGCTTCTGCCAGGATGTGATCTGTCACCCTCTGAAAAGGTGATGGGGCAGTTTTCATCCCAAGGGGCATATCGGTAAATTCATACAACCTAAATAAGTAACAAAAGTTGAACTTTCCCATGTCATCTGACGATGTGTGACTGTTTAGTGTCCTATAATCTATGCAAAATGTATTGTTCTGATGTTGTTCGTGTCCAGTTTTGGCTCAAGCACTACCAGTGAGGCCCAGAGATTTCTAGATTCTTGAATTATCCCAGATATCCAACATCTCCTGAAGTTCTTTCTGCATAGTTTGTTTGACTCAAGCACCTTGTAAGGATTCTGTTTAACTAGCCATTGGGTCCCTGTGTCCACATGATGCTACAGCAGTTTTGGTACATGTAGGCCTAGCAGTAAGCATGTCCCCAAATTCCTGTATAGTACTGCTTGGGATACCTTGCCCACTGAGGAGTCAGTCTGCATCTCACTGAAAAGGTTTACCACTCAGATTCCCCCTGTAACCCTCTGTAGATACTGAGTACTATTATCTCTATACAATGCTACTGCTTTATTATGTTAACATGGCAGAGTTAGAGTTTGCTTCCTGCCTGGCAATTCTATTACATAATTAACACCACTTACTTTTTTACAGTAGTGATAAGGCCCTCCCATGCTGCCTGCAGCTTATTTTGTCATACAGGAAAATCACTATCACCTTTTGTTCAACCGCTTTTTCTCAAGCTGTAACTTGCTGCTGAACATGTGCAGGGTACTGATTTGCTAACTCCTTGAGTTCCCTAAGCCTGATCCAGAAATTTAGGGTATACTTCCCAACAGACCCTTTATGGGAATCACCTTCATCCTCTCACTCAGCTTCCATTAAATGAAGGAAGCCTTCATCCCGTGGCTATAAAATAGCTCAGATGGCAAAAAAGTGGATTATTTAGGAACTTAGCAAAATGCAAATAGGAGACAGGGCACATGAATTTGTACCACTTCTGCTTAAACTGATCTACAAATGCTCACAGTCGGTTTTAAAAGTGGAGTTTTCACAAACAGGCCAACAGGACTGACACAAAATTAACTCCTCTATTTCTCAGGATTTGCCAGGGAATGCCCACCCTGCTGAAAATGTTTAGTATTTTCCACCTCTTCTTCCTCAATCCTGGACAGAGCCACCACTTCATGATATCTAGTAGCATAGTATACCACTACCAAGATACATCTCTTACCTGTTGTTTTTGGTGTACCAAAAAGCCACATGATGTCCATGACTTCCCCTAGAAATGGTTCCTCAATGGCTGGTAAAGATGACAAAGCAGTCTTTGTTTTGTCTCCTGCCTTCCCATCCATTTAGCTTACATATTGTCAGCTTCTTCTCACATCTTTACCAATATCTGGACAATGGAAATGTATAGGATTATTTTTTATGCATCTTGTGCCCATATAGTCTTCAAAGAGAATATGACAGACTGAGGACAGAAATGCCTGCGAGGAGGCCCTTAGGACTACAGGTTGTTGCACCCCTTCTCCCTCTAGCTCCAGTTAGGAGTTCACTCCCTGTGCACTAATCTATTGCCAAGTATACTTATCCCCTTCATGAGCCTCCTTGGCTCCCTACTTTAGGTCTGAAAGATGAGATCTAAAAGCTTTGCTTGACTCCTTGTGATCATCATGAATGCCCCTTCCAAAGAAAGTCTAGTAGCTTTTGACAGCTGTTGGCTATATTCAGGCTACTATCTAACTCTTCCTGTAAAGTAGCCCCTGCCAAAAGAATTCCAATACATTTTAACAGATATGTCTCAGACTGTGGCTTGGCGCTACTATCTATTTCTTACTGTCAGGTAGCCATACCACCAGCCTGTTTTGGTGGTATGGGCACTAGCTTGGTCTTCCCCTTGATATCTTCCCCATGTACGATGTCTATACCTGGCTGCATGTAATTGCTTCTACAATGGGTTTTAATGTTATCAAAATCATTTTATATTAAACCATTTGTGGAGATGTCATCAGATACTGCCACTCGCTTTACTTTATGCAGCTCATTCTAGGTCTACATAAACTCTCTTCAGTGGTAACTGAAAAATGTGTTTCTCTCATGACCTATCTGGAAATGACTACCAGGCAAGTAATACTCATTTCCAAAAATGGCAGTTTAAAAACAGTTATGTCTAATCTGGTATGCCTATTAGTAATGACTTATTTTCTCTCCTCAAGGATATGGTACACACCCTTGAAGCAGTTAGGAGCAGCTGTTGCCACAGGACAACCCACTACCTCAGTGGTCTGACATCTGCAAGCTTTCTCAGTTGGTATTTGTTCTCTGTCCTATCACACTAGGCATTTGGACCATACATACTCACTTTGCTGCACAAGAAACATCTAACCACAATACTGTAGTATGTACTAGAACAAGTGATTCCCTTTGCCTAAGGCACCTGCTGTGATGCTTTAGATTGCACTACATGGGTTTTCTTATCTCATGTGTCATACAGAGCAAATGTCTCTTGTGCATTTGTGCCCTGCTGGTTTAGCTAGGGGTGCTCCTTTCTGCCCATTTCTTCAACAGTGTTATACTCTTGGTCAGTCAAGCATATTCCCATATCTTCTCACTTCCCCCTGTCCTTAATTACCTCCTTCCTCTGCTTTCTTTGCATAATTTATCTACTTTATTTTATTTTACGTTATATAAATGTGTGTGTGTGTGTGTGTGTGTGTGTGTGTGTGTGTGTGTGTGTGTGTGTGTGTGTGTGTGTGTGTGTGTGTGTGTGTGTGTGTGTGTGTGTGTGTGTGTGTGTGTGTGTGTGTATATATATATATATATATATATATGTATATATATGTATATATATATATATATATATATATATATATATATATATATATATATATATATATACAGTGGATATGAAAAGTGTACAAACCTCTGTTAAAATACCAGGTTTTGTGATATAAAAAATTAGACCACAATAAATAATTTCAAAACTTTTCTCACCTTTAATGTGACCTATAAACTGTACAATTCAATTGAAAAACAAACAAATCTGTTAGGGGAAAAATATAAAAAATAAAAAAAACATACAATAAGCTGGTTGCATAAGTGTGCACACCCTTAAACTAATACTTTGTTGAAGCACCTTTTGATTTAATTACAGTGTTCAGTCTTCTTGGATGCACACCTGCCATCAATTAAAGAGACTCTGATTAACCCCAAATAAAGTTCAGCTGTCATAGTAGGATTTTCCTGGCATTTACTCAGTTGCCTGCTACAGGAAAAGCCATGTTTCGCAGAGAGCTTACAAAGCGTCACAGGGATCTCATTGTTGAAAGGTATCAGTTAGGAGAAGAGTACAAAAAATTTCCACGGCATTGGATATACCATGGAAAACAGTGAAGACAGTCATCAAAAAGTGGAGAAAATATGGGACAACAGTGATGTTGCAAATAACTGGACGTCTCCAAAATTGATGAAAAGACAAGATGAAAACTGATCAGGGAGACTGCCAAGAGACCTACAGCAACACTGAAGGAGCTGCAGGAATTTCTGGCAAGTACTGGCTGTGTACTACATGCGACAACAATCTCCCATATTCTCTGTATGCGTGGGCTATGGGGTAGGGTTGCAAGACGGAAGCCTTTTCTTGCACAGAAAAACATCCAGGCCCAGCTAAAATTTGCAAAACAGTACATCAAGTCTCCCAAAAAGCATGTGGGAAAATGTGTTATGGTCTGATGAGACCAAGGTTGAACCTTTTGGCCACAATTCCAAAAGGTATGTTTGGCACAAAAACAAAACTTTGCATCACCAAAAGAACACCATCCTCACGGTGAAGCACGCTGGTGGCAGTTTCATGCTTTGGGGTTGTTTTTCTTCAGCTGGAACTGGGGCTTTAGTCAAGGTGTTGGGAATTATGAACAGTTCCAAATACCAGTCACTTTTGGCCCAAAACCTTCAGGCATCTGCTAAAAAGCTGAAGATGAAGAGGAATGTTACCTTTCAACACAACAATGACCCCAAGCATAAATCCAAATCAACAAAAGAATGGCTTCACCAGAAGAAAATTAAAATTTTGGAATGGCCCAGCCAGAGACCAGGCGGAAATCCAATAGAAAATCTATGGGGTGATCTGAAGAGGGCTGTGCACAAGAGATGCCATCGTAAGCTGACAGATTTGGAGTACTTTTGCAAGGAAGAGTGGGCAAATATTGCCAAGTCAAGATGTGCCATACTGATAGACTCCTACCCAAGAAGACTGAATGCTGTAATTAAATCAAAAGGTGCTTCAAAGTATTAGTTTAAGCGTGTGCACACTTATGCAACCAGCTTATTGTACATTTTTTATTTTTCATATTTTTTCCTCACAAATTTGTTTGTTTTTTAATTGAATTGCACAGGTTATAGGTTACATTAAAGGTGGGAAAATGATTTATTGTGGTCTCATTTTTTTATATCTCAAAAATCTGGCATTTTAATGGGGGTGCGTGCACTTTTTATATCCACTGTAGATATTAACCTATTTATACCATTATTAACATATCTCTACTTTCTTCACCACGGTGTTCTACTCTCGCTTCCCTCTTAAAAGTCTTTACAGTTGTTTCTCTTATTTCATTTCTTATAACACAAACATTATTTTCTGTATTACTCTTCTTATATATGATTCTTTGATCTTTCTTCTTTTTCTACTCTGACCCCTAAGTAATCTTATTACTTATTCAGCATCTCTTTCATAGTTCTTCAAAGTATATTTTGGAAATTCTTACATCTCAAATTATATGCATATCTATTAATTATATATTGTCATTATATATTAATTGTAATTAATTGCATATTCAATTGTATTGTTAGAGCTTTTCTCCCAGGGCCTCTGCTGAAAATGGGATCCTGACCCAGTCAGACTTTCCTGGTTACCAAATGTCAATCAATCAATCAATCAATCAATCAATCAATCAATCAATCAATCAATCAATAAAATTCATACAGTGTTTTAAAAGTAGCAATTTAACATCTACTCACTCTCTTATTAAAATGGTTAGCACTGTAATTAAATCAATAACACTTCCTCTGCTTTTCTCCTATGCATTCCTATTTTTTCTTTAAACTTTGAAGTTAATATAAAATGTATTTATTTATTTATTTAATTTATTTAACATTTGTTGACTGGGAAAGTCCGACTAGGTTCCACAGATCCTGTTTTCAGCGGAGGCCCGGGGAGAAATGCTCCAAATGACATCATGAACATCACTTTTTAATGTTAATATAATTCAATGTCCCTTAAGTTGCTAACCACACATATGTTGCCTTAGCCATGCACAGAAGGGATAAAAATTCATGCAGTGTGTCTTGTGTATTTAGTGTTGATTAAACATGCATTCAAATACCTAAGTGAAACAATCCAAAGCTTGTCCACCTCTTCAGGCTGAAGAAATAATTTAGTACTGACCTTGGTATCCATGGATGGGTTTTCATCTTTGTCACTCAGGTGTATTTGGCTAAGAACAAGATTCTTCTTCTCATGCTGACACTTCTTTTTCCCTCTCTTATTACTCTTTTTCCTCTGTCTTGGATAACGGCCAGTTCATTGTAGACCTCATTTCCTACTCTGCAACATCAACTTTTCTGTTCTATCCTTGAGAGAGAAAATAAGCCATTACTAATAGGCAATATCTTTGCACTTCAGGCTGCTTCAGTCTATCATCTACTTCATGCTGACTGGTCTTTACCTCCAGGTCCAGTTTCTGCTGTTTGGTCTGTAGTATGAGATAATATGGGAAGTAATGAGTTAATTGTTGTGCCTGCATCCATTATCCAGCAGTCTCAAGACTCAGTGGACTGAGTTTCAACTGTATCGAAAGTTATCATTTCTTCCTTGATCTGACCAGCATATGGAATTCACTTTGAGTTGCACTCATTGGACAGTTGTGACACTGACATCTTTCCATAGTCTACAGAGTTAATTTATGACTATTTCCTGACTAACTCTGTCTAAAGCATAACATAACTGCTGCATAAAGTCTGCTTATGTTTATTAACCTTGTAGTTGTAAGGGTGCACACAACTATTGATGACAAATCTGTTTTGCAAAATATACAATTACAAATTACAAAACCATATCACACCTGTCAGTTAATGGAAAGCAAGTGCCACACATCTGTCTCTATTTTTTAACCCTTCCATTAAACATAAGTTGTTTGAACAAAATCAAATAAAATTCATTCATTCAGTCAGTCATTCATGGTAACCCATACAGCAGGATTCGTCTTAAGAGGACATGGCAAATGAACCTTGCTGTCCTGCTGCTTTGGTGCATGATCAACAACAGCCACACCCAATTAAAAGCTTCACAATGAACATCTAAAGAGTTGTTGTTGTTGTGTCTTTCAGCTTTTCCTGGTTAGGGGTTGCCACAGCGGAACTCCGGTCCGCTAATGATTGGCAGCTGATTTTTACGTGCCGAGTTGCCAGCCCTGACGCACAACCTTCAACGAAGGTACGCCCATTCACGCATGTCTCCACGCAGAAGACGCTCTAGCTGAGAGTCGAACCAGTTAGCATCTTATTGTGAGGCGACAACACTACCGCAGCACCACCAAAGAGTATAGTTATGAATACTGGTGTCTCAGGAATATGCCCACCTTACTTTTAGCCCAGTGTCTTTCAGTGCTATCTTACCAACAGTAACTGTATCTTGGTTAAAACTACTTTGCATTTGCATGGCCAGTGCTTTCCAGGAGGGGCTAAATACCCTTTTCACTTCTAACACTTCTTTATACTTTTATGGTAACATAATGCCACCAGTCTCAATACCTATACCTGTTACAATTAGTATACACTCTTAAAATGAGCCAACCATAGTATTAACCTATGCTAGTAACTAGTCTGTTAGTTACAAATCAACAGTATTGTGTTTCAGTAAACAGCTGGCAACAAGCCTTTTGGATAAAAATCATGAAATTCCCTACATGAATAAATTATGCAAGAGATTTTGAAAATTAAATATAGAAACAAATATACATATGCATAAAGAAAAGCAAATTAAAATGTTTTGAAAAGACAGATGACATGAGAAAAACACTATATAACAGCTAGCTGCTTTTGTCAGAACCAATAACTGCAGTCTATCTATCTCTGACTGTTTATTATGATTTAATAGTTGTAATAAGCTTACAATATTTATACATGTAAGTTAACTGACTCTGGATGACAGGCTGTTTCTGATCTCTTCTCATTTGCACCCCATGTAAGGAAGTTTTTCACTGCTCCCAGGCTTGTTAAAAGTCTACTACACCTTCAAATGGAAAGCACAGAAGTGCTGAACTGATTTTTAAGTAATTTTACTTTTAGAAAGTGTAAAATGGTGTCCAAGTATCAGTCAATACAGAAAAAGATTAATTTGTAACAGTCCTTTTTTATATAAATCCCTCTTTCTGCATTAGATAAAGAAATCCTAGACCTTTACTTTCTGCTATGTCATCTTTTTAATCCAAATAATGTCCCTGATGCATAGTTCTATGTATAACCAGAAAGTTCTAACACCAAATAAAGAAAAATAGCTTTTGAGATAAAGGATTGGTGTAAAGAACCCAGAGCTCTACTAATGTTTCTACAGAGAAAAAAAATTTTGTTCGATATAGCTTAGTATATTTCAAATCCTTTGCATTTTTACTTGTAAAACAATAGCAGATCAGTTTATGTACACATTTTGGCATTCTACAATAAAAATACCAGTTTGAATTAGCCTTTCATAGACTGTGCTAAGGCCTGTTATACCAAGATGGCATGTAACTGGGGCTCGGGCACTTACCTAATGCATCTCATGTGCAGGAGCATGCTGAAGTATCAAATTATTGGAGATACCATCCTTTGCAAGGATCCAGAAGTACTGTAGAGATAGTAACCAGATAGTCATACACAGATATTACCAGACAAAGGGAAAAAGTACATTCAAATATTTAAAAGAAATTTGTGAAGCTGAGATTCAAGCCATGAAAACAGTTCCTGTCAACTATCTCCTTTGGCTTTAACTTATAAGTTCTGCACAAGCTGTAGTGCAGGATATAAGGTTACTGTGAACCACTTTATTGAGTTTGTTTTGAAAACATGGATACTTTCAACTTGTTTGAATTTTGTCTGTATTCAAGTAAGATAGTTTAACGTGTTAAGACTGCACTTATGGACATTCCCCAGAAAGAAAATATTTTCTTTAAACAATTTACAAGTGACCCACAAATGACAAAAGACATTATGACTGAACGCCTACTGTGAAAAAAGTGTCTGATTTGTGAAAGACTATTGATGCTGCTGCTATTTGGACAAGTGGTTGGAATATTTTGTAGGTTTAAAAGTGGTAATTTGAAATGACAGTTTCTGACAAATGTTACTTTTGTTAATCAAAACAAAGGAACAGTATATTATTCTGGTCAACCTAAAATTGTCATTTATCATAGGTTCATAGGAGAGTACTAGGCTAACTGCCCTTGTGGGCCATTTTAGGCCTAGCCAGTTACCCCATGTGAGAATCAAGCCCTGCACTTTGTGAATGTAAGGTAGATACTTTAACCATTATGCCAACATCCCACCCCAAATTAACAACTAAGCTATTTCTCATCACACTGAGCTAGGGTGATCACTTAGTCAAAGCATATCTTAAGAAACGATGTGAGCAGTGTGGGAAAAAGGATACAGCAAAAAAGACTGGAATTAAGAATACAGGAAATTTGGAGACTGAGATGGAGAATAATTTGTGATTCTTAACATAACTAGTAAAATAATATTTTTGATACAGTACGTTTTCAAAAGGTGCATTATGAAATGGAAAAGCAAGAATGTTAACAAGAAAGTACACAAGAATGTTATCTGTAAATGCCAAGAGTTTAATGATTGAGCCCAGGAGATTAACAGTTTTGCAGTGGTTAATGAAGAGTAAACCGATAGTATATGTCTATAGGACTTTAGGTATATGTCAGGAAAGGAGATACTGCCAGCTCAGCTATCTAGAATTTTGTAAATAATTATATCTCATTTGTGAATATCAACATGATTCATATGCTTGTGTTATAAATGTATTAGAACTGTATGTTATGTGTCTATCAAACTGCTGGTACAGAAGAGTGTGTTAAAAATGGTTGTAAAGTACTGTAGTGGGCTCAGCAATACCAAGGCAGCTGGAATCTCAAGACAGGGAATGGGGTAAGGTATTCCCAGATAGGCTCAACCATCTCAAGCAACGTTTCTCAAGGGTCACTTGAATGCTAGCTTGAGTCTTTAAGGGGAGGGGGTTGAAATGTCATAAATAGAGATACTGCCAGCCCAGCTATCTGGAATTTTGTAAATAATTATATGTCATTTGTGAATATCAACATGATTCATATGCTTGTGTTAGAAATGTATTAGAACTGTATGTTATGTGTATATCAAACTGCTGGTACAGAAGTGTGTGTTGAAAAGGGTTGTAAAGTACTGAGCTTTAAAAATGTATCTACAGTGTACCTTCCTGGAATAGAACAGAAATCTACATACCCCATTGTAACTGCTTAGATGTATATATTTTAAAAGGGGAAACTGGAATACAGAAGGTTAACTTGCAAAACGTAAGAAAATAATTGAAATTAAATTACATTATAGCCAAGCCATAAAAAGGGATGTTATCTTTCAGTTTCAGTGCAGTAATAGACATGATGTCTAAAACTAGAGGTTCACTGTATTATCTTGGAAGCGTTTTTATTGTTTTATGACTTCCAGGATCTGTCTTAGATCGAATAGCCTTGTTTATGCATTTTCACAGGTAGATGCTAAATGCTACCAGCTGCATCAATGGTTGTTTTTCACCTGGGATGGAGTCAGATGACAAGAAATTATGTCATTCTGCAAGCTATCCCAGCAGTAATATTTGAGATATTAATTTAAGAACATTTTGAGAGAGACTGAGTATTCTGCATTTTCTTTGACCCAACATCAGCTGGAAGACCCACTCTCAACATCTGCCTTGCTTGCTCTGTAAGTAAGTTAACTAGGATATAGTATTTCTCTAGACAGAGTCAGGAATATAGCAAAGCTTAGTTTAGATGTTTTCTTTATTTATTTGAGACTGTCCTGCAATGTTGTTTTAAATATTTCCTGTGATTTTCAACTCTAATGTTACTGTGATTATGTACTGAGTATTTTCCTGTTATTTTATTATTTATTATTAAATATATTTAAATATTTCTTTGTGGCTGATATTTGTGAGAGATATTTAAGTTCTGAGAGTACTTGCATATTTATTTGGTGACACTGTGGGCCACAGCCTAATAGCCTTGCTCTTGGTCAAACTACCATTTGTATTGACAGTAACATTACACGGTAAGATTGGACACCCTTTGTTAAGGCCTTAAAGTAGAGGATAAGGATGTGGCTGGTGGCAGTGATAACTAACTTATAGTCTGGGCAGAAGGGGAAATACCTAGTAAGCCTGGGCCAGCCTTTCCCAGGTGTGTGTGTCTGTGTATAAATCAAACCGCAAAGTGTGTGTGTGTGTGTCAGCTACTTGGTCACGGACATGAAACACTAGTTGGACAGAGAGGGTGCTGGAGGTCCTGGCTTGGCCACTCACCTGAGATCTCAACCCTATAGCTGTGCCAGAGGGGAGTCTTACTGGGGATCTGGAGAATGAGGGAAAAAAACAGCCCTGGACTGGCTCTGGTCCCTGTGTGCTCTTAAAGGAAATTGCACTTGATGCAGAGAGCTGCATTTAGACTGTGTGTGTACCTGTCATCCTCCCAATGTACGTCTCCCACTGGGGCCGGTAATGAGGTACCACATTATATATCACAGATTGACGGATTTTTTTCTTAGTTTGTATAAGGTAGAAAATTATTGTGGAATTTAGAGCAGAAATAATTTTCCTTAATATATCTTATTTTCATAGCAAACTGATATACACATTCCTGATACAGCAGTAGTTAACATTGGGTGACCTTCAATAGTAGATCCATAGGATGGAGGGAGACATCTTAGGCTGGGAATACTGCATGGTCTCTTAAAAACATATGTGCTATAATAGAGCCTTATATTCTTACAAATGCAGGGAAGATTTGTGCTAGACATTTTAACTGTCATCCAGGCCATTTAGAGAAATGTTAATGAAAGATGTATTGAGAAGGATGGGCAGTAACGGAAGGGTATATCCTACCTGATGGACAAGCAAGCAAATAAGCATACAGCAAAGAGCATATAAACATGGAAATAGATTATGGGCCAGATTCAATAAAGCCTACACTTAGTGTACACTATCCCCTGGATTCTGCATGCCTTGCACGGTGTGCAGGATTAGTGCAGGAGCTCTAGCAGTGCGATCCAGGAACAGCCTGCAGGGGAATGCACGAGCGCTCCTGCACTAGTCCTGCATGGACTAAGTCCCTTTATGCAAATCACCCCATTTGCAGGAGAAATCCATGCAAATTAGGTGAATGTGCGATCCAGGAAGCTTGAAACTGGCCGTGCAGGACTAGTGCAAAATCCAAAACGGAGCTGTGACAGCTCCAAATAAAGGCTGCATATCAGTCAGGAAGCATGCCAATGGCCAAGTATAAGGCCACTGGCATTGCAAACAGTGTAAAAAATTAAAACATCAACTTTTATTTTTTTTAGCCGATGTCGGCTGTTTATGCATAGGGCAGTGGCGCACAAATGGGATCGGGGGAAATAATAAAATAAACCTAAAATAAGCATTCTAACTAAAATCACTATTCTGCCATGAAAGTCAATGGCAGGCAGAAAACAACATGGCCAGTGAGTAGTGGTTGCTAAGGGGGGAGGCTCAGTGTGAGACATGTAACTATGCATTAACAGGCAATCAAGCTGCAAATTACTACAGCACTCAACTTTCCTCACTTGTCTAGTGGAAAGCAGTTTTTAGTACTTAATAAATAAGCACTTATCCAGGCATGTCTAAGGGTCAGCTCCCAGTGATTTCTCCTGTCTAGCTGATGAATCTGGTCATCTTGGGGCAATGCAGCAATTGCCTCATGTACACAGACAACCCTCTCCTCCTACCACCCAACACTACAACCTGTGAGAGATGCACTTATATAGCCAAACTGGAAGCAAAGCACTCTTCACCCAAGACTGGACTAGACAGTCAAGAAGAGAAGGTAAACACTTGAACCACACCACACTCATCACATAGACCCTCAAAACCTACACCACCAAAACACACACATAGAAACACAAAACACACACCTACATTCACGGAGGCTCTCAATAAAAACCTGCCCAAGCATCAGGGACATCCAAAGCATAAACGCAAGCAAACTCCACCCCCAACACAACCCAAATGACACATAGCCCACAAACTCAGTGTGTCACTCAACCACAGCCCATAAGGCATAACAATGTACCCAACATTCTAGTCATAGATGACTCTATAGTCAGGCACACTGATGTTCCACTCACTAGACTAAACAAGGAAAAATTTACTGTCATCTGCCTGTCAGGTGCCAGGATCCGCCACATAATGCATGCACTCAGGTCACTCCACAATAAGTACAAATATGACACTGTCATTGTCCATGTTGGTGTGAATGACCTGAGACGTACCTCCCTGGACTACATGAAAAGAGACATGGAGGAGCTCTCAGATCTTGTATCCCAGGCAGGTATGACCCTAACCCTGAGTAGCATCCTGCCATCACCCAGAATGATACCACAGTACAAGGACAAAATGATTGACTTCAACAATTGGCTAAGCTTCTGGTGTCATTCTAAGGGGATCCAGTATTTGTCTGCCTGGGACGACATGATCGACAATCCACGATGCTTTGCCAGAGATGGCCTGCGCCTGTCTCCCTTAGGATTCCGGATACTGGCTAAGGCTCTTGCCACCCCTATAGTGCCTTTTTTAGGCAAGGTTCAAATGACAAATTCACCACCGTAACAGGTACATGCAAGCAAAATCTGAGGGTAATGCTACTCAATGCTAGAAGTCTAAACCTCAAAATGCACTCACTCGAGGCACTCCTTAAAATGGAGAACATTGACATATGTGCAGTGACAGAGACCTGGTTCAAAGCTCCAGAGAGCACCCCTGCATTACCAGGCTTCAATACATACCACACCTTTCGGCCACCTAACCCAGAAAGAAGCACTAAAGGTGGAGGCGTGTCCATATTCATTAAGGATATCCACACCTCCAGGCTAGTTGCACAGCATAATGCATCCGAGATTATCCAAGTGCAACTAACTCTGGGCAAGACTGCAATCCAAATTGTAGCTTGCTACAGACACCCCACCATGCCCCAGGATTCACACTCCTCATTTCTTGATACACTGGAAAGTATTAGGGTACAACCAAACACCCTAATAATGGGCGATTTCAACTACCTCACCATTAACTGGGAAAACTACTCATGTACCAACTCTTTTGCTCAACATTTTCTAGAATTCATAAATTCCAACGCCTTGGATCAACTTATTCACACCCCCACCAGGGGCAGCAATATCCTAGACCTGGTCATTACCAACATGGGAAACCAGTGTTCCACACCAGAGGTCAATTCCTCGTTGGTCAGATCCGACCACAAGCTAATCAGCCTAGACATCCAGATCCCACCCCCAGCCCCAATTAGGGAAACCATTGTAACAAACTTCTCCAAAGCCAACTTCACACTTCTTAAGACAGAAGTGGCAAACTTCATGACACCCATGCAGACGGACAATAGAGGTATGACTGCCGAATCCTACACAAATGCACTTTATAAGCACTTACACGAGTGCATGGATCATGCTATCCCTAATAGAACCAAGATGTTATCCTCCAAAAAAGGAAGCCAATCTGGTGGTCCTCTGCCATAAACAAACTGTACAACAGAAGAAAGAAACTGTTGCAAAAAAGAGTAAAATCCCATGACTGGAGGAACTCCCTGGTCAACCTCAGTAAGAAGCTGAAATCCCTCATAAAATCCTCCAAAGCTAGTTACGAAAACAAAATTGCCATTGACTCTAAAGACAACCACAAAGCATTCTATAGCTATGTCAAGAATCTAAATGTGAACACTCAGATCTGCTCTGAGTTACAGCACAATGGCACTAAATATACAGAACCAACTGATATTGCCAACATCCTAGCAGATAGGTTCAGTGTTAACTTTACCCCCCACTCACCCCCTAGAGGGTCTATCGCTATACCGGAAGAATGCAAAGTTCCTATAATCATGGCTGCACGGGTAAAAAACACACTCTCCAAAGCCAAGAACACAGCATCCATAGGACCTGACAATATCCCAGGCTGCGTTCTACATGAACTACAGAATGAACTGGCACCCTACCTAAGTACCATGTTCAATCATAGCCTCACCTCAGGCTTTGTACCCACTGAATAGCGCACCGCAATGGTTATCCCACTCCACAAAGGGGGAGCCACTATGGACCCTGGGAACTACCACTCCATTAGCCTGACGAGCCTGGTCTGCAAGGCTATGGAATGTATAATCGTGGAACTCATAAACAAAGACATTGGTAATCTCCAAACTCTGGACCCTACCCAGTTTGGATTTGTAAAAGGCAGATCATGTCTCCTAAACCTGATTGACTTCTTTGAAGCAGTCACCAAAGCCATAGACGAGGGTAAAATGGTTCACACAGCTTATCTAAATCTCGCCAAGGCTTTCAACACCACCCCCCACTCTGGAATTATAGATAAGCTCACTAAACTAGGTATAAATCCCTATGTCACAAGATGGGTTGCCAACTGGCTCATGGACAGAACCCACACTATGAATGTAGCGGATTCCAAATCCGACATCAGACCAGTGACAAGTGGAGTACCAAAGGGTTCAGTCCTGGGTCCTCTCCTGTTTGGTATCTACTTCTCTGAAGTGCAGGCCAACACAGAAGGTCTTTATTAACAAAGTTTGCAGATGACTGCAAACTAGGAGCCATAATCGAAACTCCTAATGATGTGGACAAACTGCAAAAGGGCCTCACTGAGACAGATACCTGGTGTCAAAGCCATGGCCTGAAGCTCAATGCCAAAAAGTGTATTGTCATCCCCTTTGGTAAAAACTCTGTACCCATGAACTACCACATAGCTGGTAGTCTACTTAATGCCGAAAATGTGATAAGAGACCTTGGGACACAGGTGGACAGTAGTCTCTTTTTTGATAATCACATCGCCACAGTGGTCAGGAAATCCTTCTGTGTGGCTCATCTCATCACAAAAGGATTCTCATCCAGAAAAAAAGAGGTTATTGTTCCCCTCTACTCATCACTCATTAGACCCATTATAGACTACAACGCCCCTTTTGGTATGTACCTCAAAAGACATTTACAACAACTGGAAAGACCACAGAAATACCTCACAAAGAGGATTACTGGCCTCAAACAGATGCCCTATGCAGACTGTCTCAAAAAACTACAGCTTTACTCCATCGCATATCGCCTACTCAGGGGCGATCTCTGCCTAACATACAAAGCTATGTCAAACCCAGAGCTGTTGGACATGCTCCACTTAAAGAAATCCCAATCCCTCCGAGCTACATGCTCTAGGGACCTAAACCTTGTCACCACAATAAACAGAACATGCTGAAGGGATAGATTCTTGTCCCAGAGACTTCCCATACTCTGGAACAGACTACTTATCTATGTCAAACAGAGCTCTTCATTAGCACTCTTCAAAAAAAATCTTGATGATTGGATGGGAAATGGGAAATTCACCCCGGGGATCACTTCTGTGGTTCTGCTCGACAGGGGCACAGGAGCATAATTTTCTTAGGTGGCGAAAGCCAGGGTACATTTTTTGGCTAGGCTTGTATGGGCCCTAGGGCCGATAGCCTAGTACCTACCTATGAACCTATGAAATTAGGGGAATGATAGTGAATTCCAGTTTTCCCCAGCATGCTAGTCAGGTCCCAACAGTGTAAGAGTAGGAATAGCTTGGTGCAAGCCTCGGAGTTAACTGACATCATGGGGGTGTGTGTCAGGCATAGTATAAGCAGACTGGAGCCCTGTGGCTCAGATTTGCTCCTAGCTAAGCACAGCTAAGCAAAGGGGTGTGTCTGGCTCTGCCTAGCACTCTTTACATTGTCTAAGCGGGTGTGCGGACTGCTCACCGGGTTTTAAAGGTTTTAAAAAAAAGTTAAACCAGGAAATAGCAGCTCTGTGCACATTTGAGCACTGTGTTTGCGTGGTGCACCCCTGGGCTTAAACAGGAAGGCAATGGGAAGGGAAAACAGCAGTAGGAAGGTAATATAGGAGAACTAGCATAGCTGCCAGGTGAAATGTATCAGAATCAGCCAATTACACAGGCAGCAGACCAAACCAGCCCAGAACACTACTATAAACTATGCAAACACCTTCCCCTCTGGTTTTCCTCACACTCTACACCACCGGTGTAAACAAGCAGGGAACCTTTAACAATGAAAACAACAAAATGATAGGGGCTGCAATAGCTATCATACAACAACTTGTGGAAGAGGCTGAGGGTGGTGAGGATGTGAATGTTGTCGACCAACCCACAGTGAGGAGACAGAGAAGAGTGTACAGACCCAGGGTAACCTACCAGGGGCTACATAAGCTGGAGATAGTGGACCACTATAGGCTGGACAGGGACCTCCTACAGCAAATTGTTGAGCTGTGCCGGCCACACCTGACACACAGAACTAACAGAAGGGAACCCATCCCAGTGGATACCAAGGTATGTGTAGGCCTAAGAATACTAGCTACAGGTACCTTCCAAAGGCCAACTGGGGATATGATGGGGATCTCACAGGCATCAGTATCCAGGGTACTCCAACAGGTCCTGGATGCCATATCGGCACATGTCGGTGAGCATATATTTCCCCAACACCCGTGAGGCATTGGCCAGCAATATGCAACTGTTCCACCAAATAGCAGAATACCCTGAGGTAGTAAGTGCTATAGACTGCACACATATGCATCAAAGCACCACCCGGTGAGTGGGGTAGGGTCTATATCAACCTCAAGGGCTTCCCTTCCATCAACTGCCAGGTTGTGTGCGATGCCCAGTGCATAATAATGAATGTGTGTGTTGGCTGCCCTGAAAGCTATCATGATTCCCACATCTGGCATTTGATGCAGCTGTACCAGAGATTTGCCAATGGGGACATCCCTCACGGTCACCTAGTGGAGGATGCTGGATACGCACTGGAGCCGTGGCTGATGACACCCATCAGGAATGCACACACACCCAAACAAGAACTCCATAATGAGGCGCACACACAGACCAGAATTATAGTACAGCATGTGTTTGGGATGCTCAAGTTATGTTTCCGGTGCCTGGACACATCCGGTGGAGCCTTGCAGTACTCACCAGCTAGATGTACCCAAATTGTCATCGTATGTGCCATGCTACACAATATGATCCTGCAGAAACAGCTGCAGCAGAAACAGCATGGGGCAGGACCACACAGCCCCCACCATTGCCAAGGCCTGCACAGGCACAGAGTGACTCCAAGGAGGAACAACCTGAGCCTGCCCTAGTAGGCAGAAGGAGGCATGCCCAGTATGCCCTGGCCTTGGCAAAGAGGCAACACATAGCACATACACTGAAACAGGAGGGACCCAGGGACTAACACCTCTCTCTGACTCTCACATACAGTAAAAGAGATGCCAAACATGACACTACCTGTGCTCAACCATGTGTAGGGAGTGTACTATGTGCATCCAACATAGGCAGCCCTGCAGCACCACCCTCAATACTGGGACACCCACAAGATAAGTGACTCACACAAGCTAGTCAGGGGGGTTCACATACCCAACAACAGTCACAGCCAGCAGGACAGGTTTAGATAAACACAAACAAAGGCTGTGCTATGGGCTCTGAATGATGCCTATGGGTAACCCCCCAGGCCTACACAGACAGACCACAGCAGGTCAGGCAGTGGGAAGTTAGTTCTGAAGGGTAGGAAGTCAGAAACTAATATGTAGGTAAATCAAAGTTAAGATCTGTAGTACACTGGTATGCCTCTAGTCAGTATGATAGCTTAGAATACAGAATGAAATGGAGTACCTGACATACCAGTACAGTCATAGCAAATGTGTACAAGTGTCAGGTTTGCCCCCCCCATCCTACGTAGTAATGTAATAACAGTCAGGTGTGCTCCCCTCAATCCTGCATAGACATGTAGAAATAGGCAGGTGTGCCCCCCATCCTACATAGATATGTATTAACAGTCAGGTGTGCCCCCTCAGTCCTGTGTAGAAATATAGAAATAGTCAGGTGTGCCCCCTATCCTACGTAGAAATGTAGTAACAGTCAGGTGTGCCCCCCAATCCTGTGTAGAAATGTAATAATAGTCAGGTGTGCCCCCCATCCTATGTAGAAATGTAGTAACAGTCAGGTGTGCCCCCCAATCCTGTGTAGAAATGTAGAAATAGTCAGGTGTGCCCCCCCCCATCCTATGTAGAAATGTGGTAACAGTCATTGCCAAATGATTGACGGATACCCTGCAGAAACAGTATGCTACCTGTAGGTGTACAACACAAAGGTCTGCACTGCAGTACAAACTACCTGGACTCAATCCACACATTCAATACAGACGGGTATACTGGACATGCTCACACAAGTAGAGAAATGAAGGCAATGTCAGTCAACAACATACTGAAAGGTCATACTGGGCATGGTCACACACATAAACAGATGAAGGCCATGTCTGCAAACACCAGTGGAACAGACATATCTGGCAGTCACAGATGTTAGTGCAGACACTCTTCAGTATGCACCACTCATGTTTTGCATGCACACACACTGGATAAGAATACAGACATATATCTAAGGACAACACACTATAATAAGCCAAAGGTAGACGTACATAGATGTGTGGAAGAGGGTGACTATGACAAGGAACCATCCAGGCCTGTCTCACTCAGCACACAGCCAAAGGGCCAAAACCACATGAGGTTCAGATGTCACTCACTGTAGATACTAGCCACCGGTATCTGTCAGCATTATAGACTATGTGGTGCATGTGCTAGCTGTGCAACATGACTGTACAAGGAAGTAGTCATCTAGCAGCTGTATACATGTACCTGTGAAATATGACCCTGTGTGTGCACGCATGTGGTGTATCACCATCTAGATGAATGGGTTATGGCCCATGCACACACACTGCCCTCCCCATAGCCCTACTATGACAAGTCTGCTGAGGTCATCCACTGTGAAATACACCTTTGGGAGAGTTTTAGCCCAGTAATCTCTGTGGCGTGTCCTATAACTGCATACTGCTGGAGTGTGATAAACTAGTTAGGTAGGAGTTCCAAACACAGACATGGCAACTGTGTTTTGTGTGTGTGTGTGTGTGTGTGTGTGTGTGTGTCTGTGTGTGTGTGTCTGTCTGCCTCTGTCTGTGTAGAGAGCAATGCATTTTAGGGTAGTCACACTCCCTACAATTCAAATGCTCTACTTTGGTAAGGCTGCTGATGCCATCCATCTAGAAATACAGGTCTGGGAATTTTGTAGCCCAGTGATCTCAGTGACATATCCCATAATTGCTTACAACTGTAGTGTTTTAAAATAGTTAGGTAGGAGTTCTAATCCCAGACTTGGCAAGTGTGTGTGTGTGTGTGTGTGTGTGTGTGTGTGTGTGTGTGTGTGTGTGTTTGTGTGTGTGTGTGTGTGTGTGTGTGTGTGTGTGTGTGTGTGTGTGTGTGTGTGTGTGTGTGTGTGTGTGTGTGTCTGTCTGTCTAGAGAGCAATGCTTTTTAGGGTAGTCACACTACCTACAATTCAAATGCTCTACTGTGGTAAGGCTGCTGATGTGATCCACCTAGAAATACATCTCTGGGAAGGTTGTAGCCCAGTAATCTCAGTAGCGCATCCCATAACTGCATACCATTGTAGTGTGATAAAATAGTTAGGTAAGAGTTCTAATCCCAGACTTGGCAAGTATGTGTGTGTGTGTGTGTGTGTGTGTGTGTGTGTGTGTGTGTGTGTGTGTGTGTGTGTGTGTCTGTGTGTGTGTGTGTGTGTGTGTGTGTGTGTGTGTGTGTGTGTGTGTGTGTGTGTGTGTGTGTGTGTGTGTGTGTCTGTGTAGGGAGCAATGCTTTTTAGGGTAGTCACACTCCCTATAATTGAAATGCTCTACTTTGGTAAGGCTGCTGATGTCATCCACCTAGAAATACATCTCTGGGAAGGTTGTAGCCCAATAATCTCCTTAGTACATTCCATAAATGTGTACAGCTGTAGTGTGATAAAATAGGTAGGAGTTTTAATCCCAGACTTGGCAATTGTGTGTGTGTGTGTGTGTGTGTGTGTGTGTGTGTGTGTGTGTGTGTGTGTGTGTGTGTGTGTAGAGAGAGAGCAATGCATTTTAGGCTAGTCACACTCAGTACAATTCAGATGCCCTACTTTTGCAATCGTGCTGTCATTCACTGTGAACTACACCTTTGGGGAAGGGGCACTCCATCAATCCCTGTGGTGCATCCTATAACAGCATCATGCTGTAGTGTGATATAGAATGCTGGTTGGGGTTCTATTCCTACGCATGGCAGCTGTGGACATTTTGTGTGTTTCCATGTCTGTGTAGGGAGCAATGTATTTTAGGCTAGTCACACTCAGTACACTTCAAATGCCCTACTTTGGCAATCCTGCTGATGTCAGTCACTGTGAAATAGACCTTTGGGAAGGGGCACTCCAGCAATCGCTGTGGTGCATCCTATAACAGCATCATGCTGTAGTGCGATATAGAACTCTGGTAGGGGTTCTATTCCCACACATGGCAGTTGTAGGCATTTTGCGTGTGTTTCTGTCTGTGTAGGGAGCAATCCATTTAGGCTAGTCACACTCAGTACAATTCAAATGCCCTAATTTGGCAATCCTGCTGATGTCATTCACTGTGAAATACACCTTTAGGAAAAAATACTCCAGTAATCTCTGTGGTGCATCCTATAATGGCATAGTGCTGTAGTGTAATATACTAGTTATGTAGGAGTTCTAATCCCAGACATGACAGGTGTGTGTGTGTGTGTGTGTGTGTGTGTGTGTGTGTGTGTGTGTGTGTGTGTGTGTGTGTTTGTCATTCGTATCCTGTGTGGAGGTGGTTGTGAGTGTTTAACAACTGGATTCAATGGGGAGTGGGTTTTGGAAACTTCTTATATGGTGGGCCAAGTATATATCACAATGTCCACCATACAGGGATAACAGATGTGAAATAGCCGAGAGGCTGGGGTGCAAATCCATACCCCTAAATGTGACATCAATGCCAGCTGAACAACATTAGCAACCCTTGTATTACCCAGGGAACACTCTCAACCCATGTCACACACACACACACACACACACACACACACACACACACACACACACACACCTAGGCAACAACCGCTATGTTGGTAGCACTCTGCATATTGCCCACTGATAGTAACCATGGTGTGATTGCAGTGGGCTACAGAGGGCATGGCACCCTGTCCATCTGTCCAATAGGCATGTACATGCAGACAGTGTACCTCCTCCATGTTCCTCACTGGACACCTGCAACACCTGTGGTGCCATCAAATATGACCCACAAAGGACATACCATGCCTGAAACACAAGCCCTGTATGGACAAATACCACTAACACCAGGGAATACTAGTATCATGCAATCAATGTAGGTGCAGGGTCAACCTGCTGTCCATTAACAGTTCCCGCCACATGAGGCCAGGACTGGCACATCTGATGATAACACTATGTGTACACAACATGGGCCAGACACCCCGGGTACAGTTCCACATGTCACTGTACATGCATGTAGGAGGTGTGCACATCCCAGACACTGTCAACATCATAGACTAAGGAACACATACATGGCAAGCAATGCACAGCATTGGCCATATGCAATAGTCACCCAGGTGTCTGGATGGTGAATACAATACCCACCTGTGTGGGTAACTCCAGACACTACACCCCTGAGCCACATTGTAGACCATTGTCATGTGGTCTGATGCCAAGGTATACCCATCACCTAGCCTTGTATAGCCATCTGGCACCGTCGACCACAACACACCTGTGAAGCAGTGCACCCATGCATGTCAGTACTGGCACCCGTTCTGTGTGTGTGGTGTATGGTGCATATGACCACATTCACAATCACTACAACCCCCATTGGCATACTGAAGCATGCTGTCTGATGTCAGACACCTCCACATACCCATTGCACAAATAACCTCCATATGACCCCTGTGGTGCATGTGAGACCTGCACAGCACTGTGTTGTGGCAATCCCACTAATGATGAGTTGTATTCCTGCCCCTGCCAAGTGTGTCAATGTGTGTGCGTCCCTGTGAGTGTGTTGCTGTACTGATGTTGACACCTGTTCATGTGGACAGGTACATGTACTACACCTACCCCATAGCTACCATGTCCCTGTTGCAGATGTCACTCACCATCACATATACCTTCTGAGGGCTCCCCAACATGCAACCTATGTGATGCATCCACTAACTGCATGGATATGTGATAGTACTACATAGTCATCAAGGGTTTGATACCCTGTACTGGTAGGTGTGTGACACAAACATGCTTAAGTTTTACTCTCAAACTACTCCCTGGCTTATCTGTGCCTCTGTCTGCCTCTCTCACTCCCTCTCTGGTGGATGTGGAGACTTACACCTGCATTGCTTATGCAGCAGCATGTGTATTTTAAGTGATGCTCAGGATCAGCTGATAGCCTCTGCATGAATTGCAGCCCTCCTGTAGCTGATTGCATGCGGAACAGCTGTGGTAACATTCCCATAGCCAATTGCATGGAAACATACACCAATTTCTAGGAACATCATGTTGGTGTTGAGCCTTTCATTCACTGTGATCAGGAACTCAATCTGTTTTTTGGCAAACAGCATATCAGATGGATTGGGGATTTACCTCTAACAACATACACTGTGGAAACAGGCCAACACACAGGAGGGGATGTGCCTGACCTGACTACAGACTGTAAGTGCTGCTATACTGCATTTGGAGTAATGTTGGTTTAACAGGGTCTGTGTGGATATGGCTGTCCTACATGTTTTCATACCTGCCATGTCAGTGCTATGTTTATGAGGGAACACCCATCTGTAGGGTCATCTGCAGACTGGCCAGTGTGTGGTGCCTTTTGTTTCAGGTGTTACCCACACAGCATCTATCTGTGAACTACAGACAATAGTGTGAGGATTGCAGTCTGTAGATGGTGACAGCCGTGAGAGTTACTGACTTCATATCCCTCACATGACATATGTTGCAACAAACCCAGTTACAACAGTAAATGTATGAGGTTATCATAGCAACATGTCAATATTGGCTCTGTGTACGTGCCTCCAGCCACAACCCTGTCAACCTTTGTACATATGTCATGCAGTAAGGGGTGCATATGTGCTGTACACCATAATTAGTGACACCATATCTGATAACAAGCCAGAGAGCAAGAGAGGTTGACATAATGGTTAAGGTGTTTGCCTTACAAACACAAGGTGCAGGGTTTGGTTCTCACATGGGGAAACTGGCTATGCTTAGAATGGCCCGTAAAGGGCAGTTAGCCTAGTACTAATCTATGAATCTATGAGATATTAGACTGCTACACATGTTATGTCTAGTAGGGGTTACATTTGATGACATAACCTGGACATTCTGTGGTTGTGTGTACAGTACTGAGGTCTGTGTACTTATGGTGATTGTCGGCAGTGTGTGTATTGTTAATATGTACCTTGGCCTGTGTACAGACTGTGGTATATGTCATTGTTCTTGGTCCTGTTCTATCTGATGTTACATGCTGCTCTACTGTATGTTACCCTATTGGCTGACATGTTTGTAGGGCCATGCACACACATGTCCCATGCCACAAACAGGCATCAGAGCACACTGTGTAGTGGCCTAGTATATGTAGGGTTAGTGTGTGAGTGGCACATATGAGGCTGGTGTTGAACAGTCCATATACTGTAATAATACGCTAGCATTTCATATGTGGATGTGGCTATGTTCACATTGGTCGTGGTTATGTACTTTCACACAGGTGTATGTTACTGTGTGCTGTGGCATGCCTGTAGAGCCTGCTATATATGCAGGTACATGTACATTCCCCCATAGGAAATGTAGGCCAGTGTTGAGCCGGTCTGCCTGTAACCTGCACAGTGCTTTGTTACATGCCTAGCAGCTTAGTGTACTTACTCAGTGAGATGTAATGTCCAGGTACTTGCCAGATGTACTGCCGCCAGGCCACC